>NC_088409.1:64154263-64409263 GCF_034236695.1 Oncorhynchus nerka | reverse complement strand
CTCGCCTCTCCTCATGTCTCTCCTCCTGTCCGTCTGTCTCTCTGTTTCAGTATAAATTCGTTTTTTGTCTGTGTCTAATTGTAAAATGCTAGATATCCATGTATACTGTAACATCTCTTATCCCTTGGCAAGTTGTCTGTAGATCGCTCCATTTCCGGGCTCCCAAGAGACACCCTGGAATGACCCTGAATGTGCTACATTCTGCTGCAGCTGTCTTGGCCTGGAGGTGTTGAAGGGTTTTCTCTCTCTCTTTCACGTTTGTCTTTTTCCTCTGTAAAGGTGATGAACCACATCTTCTGATTTGCATGTGACTTTTATTCGCCTTTCATTTTTCACCAAACGTGTTTTTCTGCTCTCTCTGTCCGTCCCCTCTCTCTCTCTCTCTCTCTCTCTCTCTCTCTCTAGTCATGCAAACAGATATGGCTGGGGCTTTACGACGACAGAACTACCTCCATACCGGACTTCAGGGAACCCCAGAAAGTCAAGGAGTTCCTTCAGGAGAAATACGAGAAGAAGAGATGGTGAGAGGCTGCTGTAGTCCATAGAGCTCTGGTCAGAAGGGGCAGCAAGGCACTTTGCAGCAGTAACAACCCAGATGTATTTGGTGGATGATGTCTGGGTCACTGTATGCGTTAGTTGAATCCAAAAGGAAAGTCTAATATTTACACACAACTGTCATACCAGTCAGCATAGCGGGACAAGGCAGCAAGGAAGAGGGTGGCGGAACGACTGTATGCGTTGCTATGATGATATCAGTAAACAAACAGTGCAAATCAACATCCGGTAGGAAACGCGATGGCAAAAGTTGGACTTATTTTAACTCTGACGACAAGCCCGTTTACCGTGGCGGCTGGCGGCATTTACCGGCATGCTATCATTGAAAACTTGCTCTGAGATGCTGGGTTATAGGAGTCCATTTCAATGAAAGCCTGTGTTGCTGTGTAACCAATTGAACATGGTTGTTGTTGTGATTTAGGTTTGTTCCCCCGGAGCAGGCCAAAGTGGTGGCTTCTGTCCACGCCTCCATCTCCGGCTCGTCAGCCAGCAGCACCAGCAGCACCCCCGAGGTCCGACCCCTCAAAACACTGCTGGGAGAGTCGGCCCCCACCTTGCACCTCAACAAGCACACGCCCAGTCAAGTAAGACACACTGGTTACTCAGCTGGCTAATAACAGGCCGTACAACATTTTTCCTGACCTGAAGTAGGGCCCAGGGAGTTTACCCTGGAAAGATGTGTTCAGGAAACCCTCCTGGCTCTAGTAGGCAAAACATCATATATTTTTGTTGAGTTGCTTTCGATAAGATGGCCTGTGTGAAGTGCGGATATCCAGGTGAACTATTTCTGCATGGTTGAAGTGTCTGTCTCTCTGTGAGTTAACTGGGTCATATTTAGCACGAAATGGAGTGAATCAGGGAGGTTCCATCCAAACTTCTGTCCGATAAGAAACGCCCATTTTTGTTTTCTGTTGCAAAGCGTTTTGCTACGGCATGCCCGAATGAACACAGCCCTGTTGTCTCTCTAGTCTCCGGTGGGGAGCCGTGTGGCCCAGGCCCTCCAGCTGAGCCAGCAGCAGCAGTTCCACGACAAGAAGTTTGACCTCCTCAGCGACCTGGGCGGAGACATCTTCGCCGCGCCGCCCCACTCTCAGACTGCAGCAGGCTCGGCGGCCAACTTTGCCAACTTTGCACATTTCAACAGTCAGCCAGGTAAGGAGGAGGAGTGGCACGAGCTGCACCGGTCCCCGGAGCGGTCACTACACCTTGTGTTAGAGAAACCCTCGGCACAGTGGTTACATCTCTAGTGCTTAGACTCCATTGGTCAATGATGCGTATACTCAATGATCCACTCATAGTTATGGAATTAGAAAGAGGTCAATTTCATGAAGAGTATTTGGGTGTTTTGCTTCAGCAAAAGTCTGTTTTATGGTAGTGGAAGACCCTTTAGAGGCATTTTGATTTCCTTAATTTCAAGAGTATGGACCTTCACTTTTTCTTACCACACTTTGTTTTTCATCTTACGATACAAATATAGACATAAGAACGACAACTTGCACACAAACAACGACGTCATCTCCTCTGCCCAGACCCGCATGTTCACACCCCCCTCCCTAGTGCCTGCATGTTCACACCCCCCTTCCTAGTGCCTGCATTATGGTTTGCCACATGGCCTTAAATTGTACCAATCTGTTTTTCTCGGTTGCCCAGGCTATTTCAATAATAAATCATTTGATTTTTCCCTTGTTAATGATGGCGGATTGGTTGATTTCCACGTTTTTGGATACGTTTTTAACCCCCTCGTTGTCCATCACACTGATCTATGTAAAGCATCGCCAGATACTAGAGTTCTCATAGGGCTATGGGCGGTCAGTCTGAGTACTGAGGCCAACGTAAAGCTGTTTGCTCAGAGGATAACGTTTTCTCGTCCTCAAAGAGCCATAAAGTTCTACCTTTGTGCAGAGAGGCTGCACCAAGGTCAGCCTACGCGAGGCTGAAAGACACATGCACGCCCTCTAAAAGCACATCACAATTTGGTACTTGAAATATGATTCCTTTTTTTTTAATAGAAAATGGACGATAACCTACACACTTATCACACGTTCTATACCTATCAACCCTTTCCTATCCTATTTTCTACTACTTAAACTAAATAAATCCGAGAGTCACAGGAAGCCAGTCTCTGCAGTCCACTCCTAACACCCACAGAATGGCTTCCAGTTTCCCCATCTCTTCATCCTCTCTTTCCTGCAGATCTCCACCTTGTGTATCATCTCCCATGTTCTTGTAGAACAGATGTTTCTCCTGCTCAGGCAGGTGCTGGTTGTGGTAGCAGAAGCTGGCCATGTTTAGGGACTGGAACGTACAAACACTCAAAACGCCAGATCTATGAGTCACTCGGGGGGACCTGGCCTAAAGTAACAATAAAACCAATTCCATTTATCTACATGGAATTTGAGAAATACTCCATAATAAGCCAAATGGAAAGACAGAAATGAACCAAATCATGGTAAGAATACAGTATTTGATGCTTACCATTGATGGAATTTGAAGTTCTCGCAGGAAGATGCGTCTCTGTGCCGTCCATGGTATGAACTGGTGAAATTACTGGGTGTTGAAGTTAATTTGTGAACCATTTATAATCTTCGATAGCAGAGCCAAGTCCGACATCTAGTCTTGAGGTGGTTGCCGAGTTCCAAGTCAACATTGGTGCCTGTTAACATTCGACATTCTGCTGAAGTTGCTCTTCTCGACTGTGATATCACATTGAAATGTAATTGAATTCTCATGAATAGAATGACCATGGCAAGGAAATAAAATGGGGTTTCAAATGAACACTGTTACACTTACCAACCAAACATTATACATTCAAACATCTATAGAGATCCAATTAAATTATTCATTCTACCAACTCTGCTTTGGTTGATTTATTATTTGTATTATTCAGAATTGCCATGACGATGAGAGCGTGGAATCAATGGATGTACTGTGTGCTTCATTTAAAATATGTTTTACATTGAACCAGGACAGTGGCAGACACACACACACTAGAAGGGAACATGAGCTTCGGTCAGAGCAGTGCTCTATAGGAGAATGTGAACCTATCATCATTACATCCATTTTTGGATGGTCATTGTCATCTGGTGCCAGTCTGTCATTAGCTAGTCTGTCATTAGCCATCTAGTTTAGTTCCATATCTCTGTGTCATTTCTGTCATTTTCTGTCCAAATGGCGCACACTTCCCTATTTAGTGCACTACTTTTGACCAGAGCACTGGTCAAAAGTAGTGCACTAAAGCAATAGAGTGCCATTTGGGTTGCTACCTGTGTCATGTGACCATTAGTCGTCTCATTCATTGAGTCCTGTTTTGTTTGTCTCTTGATTTTATGTGTCTGACCCTGGTACAAACCTCCAGCTGCTCAGAACGCAAACGCAGACTTTGCTAACTTTGATGCGTTTGGGAGCGCGGGTCCATCGGGTGCTTTCTCCTCGGCACCCCAAGCCCCCTTCCAGACCTCACATACAGGTAGAGCATGCTCCATTCACCTCTCATAGCCAGTCTCTATCTCACACACGCTCACATTTTCACACCGGTCACTGTTAGGCACTCTTCCTCCTTTCCCAGAGGCTCTGTCTTTCTGTCTCTGTGTTACACACTCACATCAGTTCACTCCTACTTGTCATGTGTTTGTGTCCATTTTGTCTGTGTTGTAGTTAGCATTAATGACAACAATTCACTCTCATTGGCTCTATTTGCTAGCTGGCTGCTCAAGGCACACACACACTTACTCACTGGCTCCCAAGGGAATTAGTTTTGAATGTACCACACCGCCCTCTGCCGGACACTGTCTGCAGATGACTTCTACGCAGTGGTGGATGGGAAAGCACTGCTCTCTGGGTGCATCGCAGCACTCTACAGTGGCGTCCTCTCCTTGTCTCCTTTCCATCATCTGCACTGATCTGAAAGAATCTGTTTGCACCTATCCTATATGTTTTCAGATCTGTGCAGAGTGCAGATGAGGAGTCAAGGAGAGGAAACCACTTTAGACTATGGAGATGCACCCCTTTCTCTCAAAGGCTCCTCCTTCTCTCATCCACACTGACCACCACACTGCCTGGCTTCTGCTTTCACACCGACTCCATTCTCTCTGTTATGATTTGGTTTTGCTTTTGGGTGACGTTCACACTTTTCCCCCCTTTTTGGTTTATATTTCTTTCTCTTATTTATTTTCACCCTGTTTCTCTGGTACTCACCCCCCTGCCCTCATCCTGTTTTGGCTGCCAGCGTTCACGTCCCTCTCATCCAGTCGCAGTGTGGGTGAGTTTGCCACCGCTGGCACTGCTCTACCTCACCCGGGTGCAGGTGCTCACAGTAAGTTCTCTCCCTCTCACTGGGCTCAGCCTCTAGCGAACACCTTTCTCCCCACTCTGTCTGTCTGGTAGGCTCTAGGGGTTTTCCCATATCAATGCTTATGGTTGTTCCTATTGATGAGTGTGTGTGTGCCTGTCTGTGGATGCGTGTGTTGTATGCTGTTCGTTGTTTGCTGACCTGTTCATATCCAGAAGTACAGGGCCATTGGTGCAAAATAACATGATATCATGCAGTCTAAACTGCAGCCAACAGTGTAGGAAAGAAAAGATGGGCAACTTTTACCTCGTCCTCTGGAACTCTTATCCTGCAGAAAATCCTCTTAATGATTTGAGATTATTAATTTTAAAAAATCAAGAGATTTCTCCACCTGTGTATTGTACTAAGATCTTGTAACAGTGTAGGTGATTCAGTAATTCACTGTAGGTGTGTTTGTTTGTTGAGACAGGAGAGTAGACAGGATTGCTCATTCCCATAGCAACAGTCAGGTTCCTCCCTCAAACCAAACCCTGTGAAGTGATGATGCTTCGACTCTCCCGCTGTTTCCTCAGACCGTGACCTAACCTCGGTCTCTCACGCTGTTTCCTCAGACCGTGACCTAACCTCGACTCTCCCGCTGTTTCCTCAGACCGTGACCTAACCTCGGTCTCTCCCGCTGTTTCCTCAGACCGTGACCTAACCTCGGTCTCTCCCTCTGTTTCCTCAGACCGTGACCTAACCTCGACTCTCCCGCTGTTTCCTCAGACCGTGACCTAACCTCGACTCTCACGCTGTTTCCTCAGACCGTGACCTGACCTCGGTCTCTCCCGCTGTTTCCTCAGACCGTGACCTAACCTCGACTCTCCCGCTGTTTCCTCAGACCGTGACCTAACCTCGGTCTCTCCCGCTGTTTCCTCAGACCGTGACCTAACCTCGGTCTCTCCCTCTGTTTCCTCAGACCGTGACCTAACCTCGACTCTCCCGCTGTTTCCTCAGACCGTGACCTAACCTCGACTCTCACGCTGTTTCCTCAGACCGTGACCTGACCTCGGTCTCTCCCGCTGTTTCCTCAGACCGTGACCTGACCTCGACTCTCACGCTGTTTCCTCAGACCGTGACCTAACCTCGACTCTCCCGCTGTTTCCTCAGACCGTGACCTAACCTCGACTCTCACGCTGTTTCCTCAGACCGTGACCTAACCTCGGTCTCTCCCGCTGTTTCCTCAGACCGTGACCTAACCTCGACTCTCCCGCTGTTTCCTCAGACCGTGACCTAACCTCGACTCTCACGCTGTTTCCTGAGACCGTGACCTGACCTCGGTCTCTCCCGCTGTTTCCTCAGACCGTGACCTGACCTCGACTCTCACGCTGTTTCCTCAGACCGTGACCTAACCTCGACTCTCACGCTGTTTCCTCAGACCGTGACCTAACCTCTGTCTCTCCCGCTGTTTCCTCAGACCGTGACCTAACCTCGACTCTCACGCTGTTTCCTCAGACCGTGACCTGACCTCGACTCTCACGCTGTTTCCTCACAGTGACCTGACCTCGGTCTCTCCCGCTGTTTCCTCAGACCGTGACCTGACCTCGACTCTCACGCTGTTTCCTCAGACCGTGACCTAACCTCGACTCTCACGCTGTTTCCTCAGACCGTGACCTAACCTCGACTCTCACGCTGTTTCCTCAGACCGTGACCTAACCTCGGTCTCTGTGCTGAACTAACCTTCCGTGTGAGACGATTGCTAAGAAAGACACCAATCTTCCTACAAACACACTTGAAGCCACTGTGTGGCTCTTGTGACAGTCAGACTAAGGCGCATGACTGCCGTTGGGCTCATTTCAAGTCTGCCACCGTTGACCACATTTAGATCTGACTGTTATACTACTCAACAGTATAATGCAGATCCTCTCCATTGATTTCAGGTCAGATGAAGCACGGCGCTGTTGGAAATTACAGATGACACTGCTGTACTCTGTAGATGCTGCCTGCCTCCTGTAGCACAGTGTTCAATCCATCCTCACAAATTTATGCTGCACAGTCAGGAACACACACAGCCACCCCCAGGCCCCTCATGTGACTCCTTTCTGTCATCTCTCTCTCGCAGGTAGCACGGCCTCGGGGGGCCTAGTTAACGCTAGATATTTAGCTAATTTTGACCACTTCCCCAAATCCTGTAGTGCCAACTGGATGCTTCACTTCCTCCTCCCAGAGCCAGCGTAACGCCTCCTCTGCAGGAACGCCCAATGGGCCGGTAGACCGAGACACTACTAGCGTCCCCGCCGATAGATACGCAGCTCTGGCTGACCTGGATACCATCTTTAGCTCTGACAAAGACGGAGCAAGGTTAACCTGTCCCTGCTGCGAGCCCCCACTCTGTTTGGCAGACTTCAAGATGCGTCGAGTGAGACGGCTGTCCTAGGAATACCTAGGATAGGATAAAGTAATCCTTCTCACCCCCTTAAAAGATTTAGATGCACTATTGTAAAGTGGCTGTTCCACTGGATGTCTTAAGGTGAACGCACCAATTTGTAAGTCGCTCTGGATAAGAGCGTCTGCTAAATGACTTAAATGTAATGTAAATGTAATGTAATGGGTTGGGGACGATGAGCTCATGCATGGTGTAGAATAGATAAAGTCCGGGTCCCATCCTTTCTGAACGAGCAGGGTCAGTGCGTCCTCATTTAAAGGTTGCGTCATACCACAGCACAGCTTGCGGGGTGCTGCGGAATGGTATGGCACGTTGGGGTTGCATGATGTCATAGTATTTTACTGTCAGCCATTGTTGCCTTTTTAATGCTAGTTTGACCAGAGGGCATCTTTTTGACGTTTGTTGGTGCTTGGTCACTTTTCAAAATAATATTACAGAGATCCATACAGGCCAGACATTTTGATTGCTTTACCTTATTCCAAGGTTTTTAATTAACTTAGTTTTGCCAAACAACACAATGTTTTACAGATAGTCTCCCTTTTCAGAATATGTTTTATCCAGAATAATCACAGCTCCATGCCTGCTGATGACAATAAGCAAATACCCATTTGGAGAAATATCCTTCCTTTGTATTCTCTTATCTCTTATTTCTCTTTGTATTCTCTTATATTCCATCATATTCATATTGTAAAGGCCTGGGGAATATTAGCATGTGATGTCTGTTAAATGAACAAGTTCATTTCATTGACTTGGCGCCTCCGTAGCCTCAGCTACTATAGCACAGATAAATACATCTTAAAACACTATTCTGTTCTTTTGAAATAAATTGTCTTAGTAGC
Source organism: Oncorhynchus nerka (assembly GCF_034236695.1). Classification (NCBI taxonomy): domain Eukaryota; kingdom Metazoa; phylum Chordata; class Actinopteri; order Salmoniformes; family Salmonidae; genus Oncorhynchus; species Oncorhynchus nerka. The sequence continues at coordinate 64,401,156 of NC_088409.1, read as the reverse complement.
ATGTTTTTTTATGACCCTAAACGAAATATGAATATATTTATTTGTGGATGTTACATAGATTTATTAGACTGGCGGGTATTGGTAGGCTATTCATCGAGTCCCGGCTATTCTACTGTTAATATGCATACGGTGAAGCAGACCTTCGTGGCGCTTTTGAAGATGAAAGGCTCAGAAAAGTTTGAGTCAGTTATGATATTTATCTCGATGTAGGCCTGGTAGAGGAGCAGGGTCAGGTCTCGTTTGTGTGGGCGTGATGTGTTGTTGCCCTCGCTGCCGGGTGTAGGAGACTGATGGAGCTTCTACAGTGCCCCCCTGTGTTGTGAACCAGTCTGTGTGTTTTCAGGAGGTAGTGTCCCGAGTGGGGTTCCGGGCTCTCTCCCCCCGGGGGCGTCGGCAGGACTGCGTCACCCCCAGAGTCAGCTGACGGGTACGTCGGCGGCAGACCGCTACGCCGCGCTGGCCGAGCTGGACAACGTGTTCGGCTCGTCGGCCCCCGCCACCAGCGTCTACAACACCGTTAGCACTTCACAAGGGTACGAGAACACGCCATCCGAGGAATTCACCCTCTTTCCATTACCCTCTAGTCTATGCCTTGAGGTCTTTCTGTCTGTCTGTCTCATATTGACATCTTTGTAAATATATAAATCAACTTTCTTGTTATCAACAAGTAGGTCTGCCTTTCAAAATGACACTCAGCCCTCTCACCTCAAATCGCACCCTGTTCTCTAAAAGTGCACTACTTTTAGTACTACTGCTAGGGACCATGTAGGCATAATATGCTGTCACTTGGGATACAGCCTCTGTCATGCTGAGTCCATGGGGTCACTCTAACGCCGTTGTTGTTTCCCAGGGGGATGTTTGGCCCTGTGACAGGAGTCTCGTCAGCCCAGGCACAGCAATGCATGTCCAGCATGCCCCAGGGTTTTGGAGGTGAGTGACATCACTCCATGTGTGTGTTTCCATCCCTACCCTTTCCCCCTCAGTGTGCGCTTCACTAGTTCACTCGCCTCTTGGGTTTAAAAACCACTGGGTAGGTGTAAGCATGGGAGTGAGGGCGAGTGAATGAGTGCACACTTCGGGGAGAATGGGGTGGATTAGAATGGGACCGCAACACATTTCTCCAGAGTTGTAGACACTTAGCTACTCAGAGATGAACTAATAGGAGTTAGATGTCTCCTCTTCCCTTCTGCCAGGTCTGTCAACAAACCCTTTTGCTGCTGCAGCCGTTGCCCCGGCGACAGCCACCACCAACCCCTTCCAGAGCAACGGGAGAGCAGGGGCCGTGGCGGCAGCAGGTGGGGACACGCCACGGAAGTCTTGCATACCCAATGTACTTGAAACTAAAGCCATAGGCTGTGTCTGAAATCATTTTTCTTACTATTTACAAAAAAATGTCATACTATGTACTAACTATACTACATACTGTTTAGATGGAACATACTGTTCACTAAAAATGTATGCAGTAAGCAACGGATTTCAACATACTAGGCACGCATACTGAGAAGGCGTCATGTAATGCGCAATTGGGTTCCCCGCCATTTTTACATTACGTCTGATCACGTGGTAGTCTGAAAAGACAATTCTCTTCCTCAATATCATGCAGGGAATTCGTTCTAGACGCAAAGCCGAAGTGAGTGTGATGTCTTGGAATTGAACGCTTTCAAAATGTTCTAAATATCACATCCTCTAAAACATTTTATTTTGCTCGTACCCAATCAACGCACTATTCAGAACGCAAGTAGGGGTATACGGCGTGGCCACTGTGTTAGATAAGAGGGCGCACCCAAAGCCTCATGGGCAGCACCATTGCAAAGATACTAGATGAGCTCTGACGTACATCTCTATGACTAAAGCTGATCTAACTATCAGTGGTTAGTGGCCGTTTTGAGGTCGTGCAGAACACCATGCTGAAATCTCCCAAATGAACTGAGGCAGGCGATCATGTAAAAGGTTCTCTACGTCGCATAATAGCCTAGTAACCAACCGAAATCTCAAGTCCCTATTCTTGGATTACTTTCACGGAGGATGACTGTGACCGCCTGAAACCCTGTGAGAGGACTCGTGGTCATGAGTCATCAGAGGTCATAATGAGGTTACGAACCAGATGTCTTCACTTCATCGCTCAGCTAATTGTATTCATCTCTAAGTCGATTGCCGGTGGCTCGGCTGCTACAAGACGGCAGCCTTATTCACTAACAATTGTCTGTAGCTAAATGAGGATCTAGTCCAAGTAGTAACAGTCTTGCATAGAGTAAATCAAAGACACTGATTGGTGACTGAGTGTTTCTGTAAAGAGAGTGTGAAGGTGTATCAGCGCAAATGATAATGGCTCTGTCTGATTGCTCTCGTGATGCTGGACAGGCCTGTTTGGGGGTCTGCATGGGCAGGGTTACCCTCCAGCCCACTTTGGTAGGTCCCCTCTTCCAGCTCACTCCTTTTCTCCTTCCTTCCCCTCCTCTTTGCCTCCCTGTGTCTTGACTCTGGCAGTGCTTCCTAGAGCTCTCCAGAGCGTCCTGTGACTGTCTCGCCGACTGTGCATGTGTTGTGTGCCCTGACCCCAGTGCTGCTTCTACTGTATCTGTGAGTGTGGGGGTCCTGATGCCTCAGCTGCCCTCACCAATTCCCCCCTCTACCCTCACTATTGCCCTCACTGATGCTCCCAGACTGTAGTGATGTGGCAACGCTGATTACCCCATTTTGCCCCTTGCTGGCCTAGAGAAATAGCCTAACTAACAGTCGTAGCTTTTCAGACTATAGCTGTTGGCGGTATGTATGTCCTCCAGCTGAGCTCTGAGGTTGTAAACTGGTGTTGGAAGGACATCAAACTGCCAGATAACCATTTAAGAGTATCCTTTAACTGCACAACCATCTTGACTGTAAGCTTCTTATTGTTTCTCACCCTCCTGGATTCTGTACACTGCCTTTGCTAAGAGTGCTTCTACCCTGAGTGCTTTAGTACTGTAGCTGTGTGCTAGATGCTGTCTAATTGAATTCTGATTATGTTATGGATAGAGCTAGTCTCTGTAGGTGTTTTGTTGTTGCTGTGTTTGTTTCTCTGTGTTTTTAAGTGTAAAGGTGTTTTTAGTTCAGGTTGTGTGCCGATGTTAACCTGGTGTCAGGTGTGATTATAGCTTGACGAGGTAGGTAGGGGTGTGTGTGTGCGTGCAGATGTTTTGTGGTCTGCGTTAGCACTTAGCAGTGATCTTGTATAGCGTGAGCTCTGTGTAACTGATGTGATATTGTGTAGATTGAGTGTCCTCTCCTCTCCCGCCTATCTTGCAGCCACGTTTGGCACAGGGTCCATGAGCATGCCAGCCGGATTCAGGACCGCTGCTACCTACAACCTCCCCACCAGCTTCAGTGGGACCTTCCAACCTCCTTTCCCTGGCCAGGCCCCCTTCCCCCAGCCTCCGGCCTATCCCCAGCAACCCAACGGTGTGTGTGTGGGTGTTTGCATGGGTGCATGTTTGCTTTGCATGAATTTGTGTAGTGTACCCTTTTCATTTAAACCTTGATTATTCAACTCTTTCTCTGGTCCACCAGGAGTGGGGTTTTCAGCCTATGGACAGGCCAAGGCTGTGGTAACCCCCTTTGGACAGGCGATGGCTGCACCCGGGGTCTCTAGTAACCCCTTCTTGGTGAGTGGCACAATCAGGTGGTTTTCAACCAAATGTCCAGACTTGTTAGTTTCACTAGTGGTGATTTAATGGCTCTCCTTCCCTCTCTGTGTCTCTCTCTCTCTTTGTCGTCCTTCCAGGCGGGCGCCCCTTCAGGACACTACCCCTCAGGAAGCTCTTCAACAAATCCTTTCTTATAGCGCTGCTCCACCCAAACTTCCACCACTAGGGTGTTGTCAACTGGCGTGCTCCGCTCTCACCTCTTGCACTGTTTTGTTTTACAAGACGCTTTAAAAAGACAAACACTGTTTCTAAAACTGGTATTTTGTATTATGTTTTAAGAACAATGATAACAACAAAGTGACGTAACTGACACCATCCATGGCAACAAAAATCAAAACAACGTAAAGGTGTGTGGAGGGAGGGGTTGTTAGGGGCGGCAGGAAGCCTAGCGGTTAAGAGCGTTTGGGGCAGTAACCGAAATGTTGCTGAATCGGTGGAAAATCTGTCGATGTGCCCTTGAGCAAGGCACTTAACCCTAGTTGCTCCTCCTGTAAGTTTCTCTGGGTAAGAGTGTATGCTAAATTACTTAAATGTAAATGTGTTAAAGGGACAGGGTCTCATCCTCTATCTAACCTGTGAACTGGCCCGGACTCAGCTGAGGCATATGTATATTCAAACTGGCTGATACTAAGTTATTGCAAAATATTCCCATTCATTACACTGGAATTTTGTAAATATTTTTTTCTTAGTGGAAATTAGCTCTGTGCATATCTGTATTTGTACATTTAACACAAGTTTAAGGGCAGAAATGTTATTTGGAAAAGCTGAGAAGACTGCTTTGAGTTGCTTTATTTGTAAAGAGTAACCAAAAGGGGTTTGTGCAGCATGATATTGTTAGGACTATTTTTACAGCGAAAAAGAGGAGAACATGCATTTTATCATTTATTACAGAAGAGGGGGAGGAGTCTCTCCTCTTCTGTGATTGGCCCCAAGGGCAGAGGCTCCACCTGGAAGGGAATTGGCTCTCACCTATGCTCTGACCTGTCCAGGTGGTTTACCACAATATAGACTGAAGACCACTGACTTTGGGTGTTAAAGAGATTTAAGTTAATGTGTTTGTGTGTGTGTATATATATATATATATTAAAGTGAATTTTAACTAAAAAGAATGACGAAACCATGCCTTTAAATTGCTGCACTGTACATCTCCATTTTCATATTTAAATATTTGATCTATATATATATATATGTCACTATGAAGATGTTGCAGTCTGAATGTGGAGATCTTGCTCAGGAGTATGGCTGCTGGAATAAACCATAGACTGTGTAAAAAATATCAAACAAACAGACTGGAATGTCATCGGTGTCTAATTCAGTAGGGCACAATGTACCAAAACGTTTTGTGACAGAAAACAAAAATGTGCTTTATTTTTGGACACATTCAGGTAGAAACTCTCCATTTCAAAACGTTTTCTCCCATTCTGTGCCTACTGAACACGACCCAGGGCCCAGTGGTCAGTTTCTTCTGCTCAGTCTTTGTTCAGGGCAAGTGTCACTGTCTTTCAGACTTGGAGGCTCCTCCTCTGCAGTGGTGGAGTCTCTGTGGCTTTGCCGCACTCTCATTATCGTGTACACACCTCTCAGAAAGAAAATGACAGCGATGGCTGAGAAGTAGCTTCCATAAATGATGAACTGCAAGAAAGAGTGGAGAGAGGTATGTTTTTTTTCCCCTTATTCTTCAGTTGTAGGGCTAGCAAGCAGGTCTTTTTGTCCTGTGACACTTGGAACTGTTAACTCACCTGTGGGATGATGCCCAAGCCCAGCCCCCTGCCATCCACCACAACGGATGTGATGATAGTCTGAAGGACCAAAGCCCCAAAGTTGTTTGCTCCAAAGATCAGTGCATATCTCTCCATAGAGAGATCAGTAGCAATTTGGAACCTGGGAGGAAAGAGGGCACATGTTTTTCCCTCTACCAAATATTTAAGGTTAATTGTTTTACATTTCAGATCTAAAAAGGTTTCCACGTCCCAGGCCATTTAGTTTTTTAAAGATCCAGCTATATCCCACAATCTAAAATGAATAGAATAAATAGATATGGAACATTAGTCTCTACTCCACATTTTGCAGCCAGGTATTTGTTCAGAGATTCTGGTTTGACAGAGGTATGTCTAAAGATATCCTTTTGACCTTTGCTTAATTCCCTCATAATTCCACCACCTTCACGCATGATGAAACAATGAATGGCGTCGAGCAACCTGTCTTGTTCTGAGAAATGTAATTTTTTCCCCCCAATAGAAATAAACCATTCTCCATGCACTGTAATTTGACAAATTAATCAACTCTAGGTAAATGACTGAGTTGTTGAGATAAGGGGATTGTAAATATATTTTGCCCTCTGATTGCTGGAGACAAATGTGAAACCAGTCATATGCCAGAAAACTGGGATATATCCATTTTCCCACTGATGCTTATGAAATGCTGGTATTATAACCTGCAGGGATGCAATTTGGAGACATGCGCATATGACAGTATAGTGCCAAACCTACCAAGTTGTTTTATGATTTCTAGAATGTTTGAATTATACGCCTTTTCACTGTATTTTTTTTACAATTTGTATTTGCCACAATCGGTAGCCACCGTCAGTTATACCAATACATTTATAACTCCCTTTAGTGTTAGTTTCTTTACATTTGACATCATTTCATTCCATTGTTAATTTACCATTCATCTGTCACATTTGTGTGGTTGTTCCTGAGGTTCGCTAGTAATAGTGGACCATATTAGGCTAACGTATTACAATTGGCAATGTAGCCTATTTGAATCATTATGGGACGCAGACCACATGTAGCCGTTTAAACCTGGTGCATGGTTCACAACGACTGGACCCTTTGTCATCACAGTTCCATGGTTATTGGGGATTATTAAGGATACAAGATCTGAGTATTTTTTTAAATTGACCAATTGGTGCTGAAAAGGAGACCAATATGAGTGTATTTACAAGGCTTTCTTTCATTGATCCCTAATATTCTGAATGTTCTCTCCATATTATACTCTAGTGACTCTGTGGAGGAATTGAAATTAAAGCTACCCCAAATTTAAATGGATGGCATTAGATAAATGTACTGAAAACCATATTGAATGAAAACTCCACGAGAAAATGTTTGGCCTGCAAGTAGGAGGGTTTTTAGCGTATGCAAGGGAACCACGCCTGCAAAGCCAGCATAAGGTAAGTCTGAATAGTAACTATTAAGAAAGGCGTAGTAGTTTGAATCGGGCACCATGTAATTATCTTTTCCATTAATTTGGGCATGAGATGTTTAACTAGATCTATCTACATAACCAATGGTGTGGGATGGGCACTCATATTGACATTCGACAACTTTGGCGGTATGAAAACATCTGATTTAGGAGTGTAAGGTCCCTGTAACATGTCCCTTTAACAATTGACCATCAAAAGGGAATTTCTAAATGTGAAATGAGGCATATTGTTCTTCAGACGGCAGCAGTTCTTAATGTATCATTACTGTATTTGCACTCACATGGCTATGGTGATGAGCAGAATGTAGAGGCACTTGAAGACAATGTAGCCAGCGTAGCAGGCCCAGATGTTGGCTGTGAAAGTCATCGTGAAAAGGGCTGCAGCTCCCAGGCCAGAGAATGAACCCAGAGCCAACTCGCCCCACTGGGCCCAATCCACCTGGGTGAAACCAATACCATAGGCTGTCGCTGCTCCTGCAAGAAACACAGTGCTCTGAGCCCTAACATTTTACATGATGTTGCTATATACCTTTGTGTGGGGGGGGGGGCCTAGTGGTTAGAGCGTTGGACTTGTAACCGCTCTTACCACCCTAGTCATAGACTGTTCTCTCTGCTACTGCACAGCAAGCGGTACTGGTTGTCTAGGTCCAAGAGGCTACCTCCAAGCCATAAGACTCCTGAACAGCTAATCAAATGGCTGCCCAGACTATTTGCATTGCACCCCCCCCTTTTCTACGCTGCTGCTACTCTGTTATTATCTATGTATAGTCACTTTAATAACTACCTACATGTACATATGACCTAAATTACCTCTACTAACCGGTGCCTCCCTCCGCACACTGACTCTGTGCCGCTATGTTAACTAACTTTGCCTCCCTGGGAAGTTCTGGCCTGGCACAGGACGTGGGTCGCAGTCAGAGCCGACTCGAACTGCGCACACAATGTTTCATGGTGGCGCCAGGAAATGGGTCTAAAGCGTTTTTGGCTACTCACCAAATAGGTTGGACACAGCTTCCACCCCTCCATTGTAGACTGTGAAGTTCTGGGATGGCTCTACGTGCTGCCACAGCACCTGAACATAGTTGACTGTCTGGTTATAGCCACAGGTGGCAAGTGCCCACCACACTGACCAGTACAGCAGCTCCCTGGTAGAGTAACACTGGAGGAAGTCTCTCCACAGCTGGATAAGAACCTGGCTGCAGCTCCTAGTTCTCACTGGCTCCTCAGGGGACTCTGCCATTTCCCCATCAACTGCACACATGTCCTCTCTTCCTAGGGCCTCTGGTAGTTCTTGGGCGTCCTGTTCTTCTACATTTCCAGTTTCATGCCTCTCCTGACTCCGATGGAAGAACATGCTTCTCTGTGGCATGGGCAGGAAGAGGGAAGTCACCAGGGCGATGGAGATCAACACCAGGGTAAGTACCAGGATGTTGTTGTAGGACATGAGGTTGAAACTGACCAGCAACTGTCCCAGCACAGAGCCCACCGTGTAGCCTAGCAGCTGTACACTACGGCAGTAGGAGGTAGCTTTGCGGTAGTGTTTCAGCTCCGCTATGCTGTAGATGTATGAAAAGTAGGCCACCTCGCTGGCTGTCACCACGGCGTAGGCAAACTGCATTGCCTGCATGGCTGCCACTCCCTGCAACCAGAGCAGCATTGCCGTGGTAACAAAGAGGTTGATGCACTGGAACACCACGACGGGCTTGTAGCGCAGCCAATCGGTGAGCAGGAAGACGGGCATCAGCACAGCCAGGTAGGAGTATGTCCACACAGGGAAAATCTCATTGGTCACCTGAGGTAAATGGTAATGATGTCAAAGACTGGTGGTGTGTTCATATTGGTAAGTCTGAGAAATTAATTCCCGAGTCGGAAAACCCACTAAATGACCCTCCAAATCGGAGTTCCAAGTGGGAAACTCAGACCAGAATGAATGACGATGCCTGACCTTTCACCTTCACATCAAAAGATGGCGGACATAGCCATTTACAACCTTAGTAATGTGTCCAATAGTCTATGGCTTGACACATTGTCAACGTAAGCAAGCTAACTAATTTATTAGCAACATTATCTTGCTTAGCCATCTAGTTTCTCATTAGTTTAATAGTTTTTCAGATTTCAAGCACTCAAATGCATTCATGATGACATCCAGAGTTCACCAATTGGGAGCTATGAGTTCCCGAAAAGCATTGGAACGCGCCATCAGTGGACCCTACCAAGAATACTTTCTTTATATTTCTTCACGTCATTCAATACATTGCACTTTTTTTTATCAAGCCGGCAATAAAGGGATCATAACACCTGGTACATTGACTCACAATGATTAGGGTAACACTTTACCTGACAGCAGCGTCATAACACCTGGTACATTGACTCACAATGATTAGGGTAACACTTTACCTGACAGCAGCGTCATAACACCTGGTACATTGACTCACAATGATTAGGGTAACACTTTACCTGACAGCAGCGTCATAACACATTGACACAGTCATAAAAATGTCATGTGTTGTAACTTGTCATGACACATACAGCATATTAAGACCTGTTGTGACATTTTATGGCTGGTTATGACGCCTACATAAGAGTGTCAACCTACCACACAAGGCAAAACATTGCATTTCCTTGTCATAGCCTACTTGTCAAAAGTATGCCCCTTGTTATATAATATTTTCTGAAATTGACCATATTAAATTACCATTGTAATTGCTCACAAATTGATGTCAGACATGCACCTACCACAATGCTCTGTTGCTGATGAATGCAGGAGCAGATTTCAGGAGAAGTATTGATGACTCTTTTTGATTGACTGACATAAGGGCATGTACGTGATCGGGCTATCTTGCTTATATGATTATGTTGGTCATAATGCTTCTAGGCAGTGTCAAAGTGTATTTTCTTAGTCCAAGTAAAGTGACACAGGAGGGTCAAAAGGCTTCTTGACGGTGTATTTTAGTCATTTAAAATCGATGAAAAAAGCATGACAGTGAACAGAATTCATTACAACAACAACAAATGACTTAAACAAACTTTCAAATGAAAGGATACTTCTTGGCTGGGAAAAAACATTGTTTTGACACTTATGTAGTTGTCAATATTCACAACTGGTCACACTATATGGGCCATGACAGTGTTATGGCCATATGACAGGTTGTTACAAGTTACGCCAGCTGTTATGACATATTAACACATGGTTATGACCTTATCATAATGTGTTATGACGCTCAGTGTCAACTAAAGGGTTACCGTGATTAGAAATACAGTAGATTGGTATGGTATTGGTTGAGATTATAAATATAAATCAATTGCTTGACAAAGAACCCAATGCTCACTCTGACAGAGCTCCAGAGCTCCCCTGTGGAGATGGGAGAACCTTCCAGAAGGACAACAGTCTCTGCAGCACCCCACCAATGAGGCCTTTTTGGCAGAGTGGCCAGAGGGAATCCACTCTTCAGTAAAAGGCACATGACAGCTCGCTTGGAGTTTGCCAAAAGGTACCTAAAGGACTCTGACAACAATAAACAAATTCTCTGGTCTAATGAAATGAAGATGGAACTCTTTGGCCTGAATGCCAAGCGTCACATCTGGAGGAAACCTGGCACCATCCCTACGGTGAAGCATGGTGGTGGCAGCAGGATCGAGGGAAAGATGAACAGAGCAAAGTACAGAGAGATCCTTGATGAAAACCTGCTCCAGAGCACTCAGGACCTCAAGACTGTGGCGAAGGTTCACCTTCCAACAGGACAACGACCATAAACACACAGCCAAGACAACGCAGGAGTGGCTTCGGGACAAGTCTCTAAATGTCCTTGAGTGGCGCAGCCAGAGACCGGACTTGAACCCAATCTAACATCTCGGAAGAGACCTGAAAACAGTTATGCAGCAATGCTCCCCATCCAACCTGACAGAGCTTGAGAGGATCTGCAGAGAAGAATGGGAGAAACTCCCCAAATACACCTGTACCAAGCTTGTAGCGTCATACCCAAGAAAACTCGAGGCTGTAATCGCTGCCAAAGGTGCTTCAACAAAGTACTGGGTGAAGGGTCTGAATACTTATTATATTTCCTTTTCTTTTTTTTATACATTTGCAAAAAAACAACAAAAAAAACTGTTTTTGCTTTGTCATTATGGAGTATTGTTTGTAAATGTAGATTGACAACGGAAAAAAATAATTTAATCAATTTTAGAATAAGGCTAACGTTACCAAATGGGGAAAAAGTCAAGGGGTCTGAACTTTCCGTGTGTAACAAGCTGTGGGATTAATGTGACACTGTCTTCAATAGTAAAAAAATATATAAAAAAATAAGGGTAATTGCAAAATGTTATGATTTGAAACTGATATTTGGATAAAATTCACAATTTACAACTAATATTTCCATTTGATATTTTATGAATTTCATATTGACCAAAAACTCTAAATTGACCAACATTAATATACAGGGCTGGGAAAAGGTATTTGCCCACTTTCTAATGAATCTTATTAGATCTTCAACCAAAACTTAATATTAGATAAAGGAAACGTGTGAACAAATAACACAACAATTGCATACTTATTTAATTGATTTCATAAACAAAGTTATGTAACACCCAATGCCCCTGTGCGGTATGCTTATGCAGGTTGAGGAGTAATGCTGGGAAAGGTACTTTCTTGTATACTGGAGCCTCAGAGTGGAATGTGTAGCCTTTTCCCATAAAAACGATGTCCTCTCTGGGCAGCTTTAAAAGTAAAGTTAAACACTTGTTGTATTCTGTGCCCATATGAATGTACCCTACGATGTAACTGCAATGATTAGATGTTATGTTTTATTATCTAGCTGTCATACTGTGTTCAACCGTGCTTGATCTTAGCCATCTTGTTTCAAGAGGACCACAATTGAAATAAGTCCCAAACTTTGTGTTATCCTATTTTCTTCATGTGCATGTATGTTTTTTTTCAAGATGTATGGGTCCTTGTTTTTTTTAAATGGTCAATTGAATAACAAACTCAAGACCGGTCGGGTAAAAAAACTTTATCAGCTTCCACTCAATGTAGGAGAGTGTACCTTTTGTAAAACACAACGGGCCAGTGGTGTAGAGGTGGGTATACACAGGTAAAAGCCGTATACCCCCTTTTATTTTTTAGTGGGCATTGCTTATACTCACTTCTTAATCTTTACCGATGCATGTCAAAGTAGTATAGTGGAGGTATACGATTTTCAATTATGTAGTACAATAGAGAAATCATGCACAAAGTAGCCTACACGATCACAAAGCACGTGAAATACAGTGTATTCACATGCGCGCCGCACACAGCCTAGTTTCAACGGAATATGATCTGTAGGCAGCAAGAGTGTGCAGCTCCCAAATGGTTTTGGCATGGAGCAGCTCACAGAAGATTGACAGCGGTAGCTGGTAGGGTAGGAAAGACGTTTCAACTTATATTTACACGTAACTGCTAACTAAGGCAACAATAGGTATGCAAACCAGGTATTGAACAGGTTTAGTCCAAAGTGTTGGTTAGTAGGCTATTTGCAATTTGTCATCATGTACTGTTTGCATCAGGGGTGTAGACATGGATGAGCCTGGGTGGACAGAGGCCCACCCACTGGGGAGCCAAGCCCTGACAGGCCCACCCAATCAGATTTGATGTGGTTTAAGCATTGCTGTGGACTCTTAGACCATGAAATGTTTGTATTTTCTCTATTAACAAAGTGTGGTTTTTAGAGTGGAAATCTGAAAAATATACAGGAAAACTCATAAATAAACAAATCCATATTTAAGGGTGCCTTTCTTTCACTCGTTTGGGAACGACATAATACCTACTTCTCCAGGCACCACTGCATAGGGCCAATGGAAAGACAACAGTCACACACAATGATGTTAAGAATACAAAAATACATAATAAGCCAGTAGGTACCAATCATTACTACAACCATTACTTTTTTTTTTTAAAAGAGGTTATATTTGACTTAACGCTCCATGACGTACACTAAGGAAGAAATTGTTGGCTGGAAAAGATGGATGCAGTTCAATGCATGAATAATAGGATTCACCATTACATTTCTTGGTCGTCTACATTTTTTTGCTATCAGGTTGTAAATCACAGCTTGACACTCAGCTGGCCTGGAACATTGTTGCCTGCATTCGGCATGCACTGTTTCAGTTTCAATGACTGAATAGTCTGGACAAAAATGGACGAATGTAACTAAGGCAGTGTTGCCAATTTAGTGACTTAGTCGCTATATTTAGCAAGTATTCAGACCCCTTTAGCGACACATTTGTTAAAAATCGACTAGGGACAACTCTAGTGACTTTTTCTGGTGTTATTGGAGACTTTTGGAGACTGACGTGAAAGCACATCTTTCTTACGCTTCTCAATGAGCAGCGGGTGCTGCCGTGGGCCTCATCGTCCCCGTCCCCCCCGTCCCAAAGCACTCACCGGCATCCCAGTCCTCACACAGCAGTCCCTCCCAGCTGCAGGCAGAGCAGGAGATGTTCACCCCTCTGCGTCCAGACTGCAAATGAATCACGCATGCAGGAAGCCACAGCAGGCTGATCCCGCCCTGGCTTACATTCAGGGCGGGATGTAAATGTAAAATGTTCTTTGTCTAAAATAAATCACTGCACAAAAATAAATCGCTGCATTTGACTCACACTGCCTCAGACACTTACTCACCTTGTCAACTGTGTGTGTGCCTCTCTGTGACATAAGCTAAACTCTCTAGCTCATCATGTTTCAGTGTAAACTGTACACCGAAAAACACAGAAAGGAGTGGAAATCAAACCCTGAACTCAAAAGGCTGGTTGAAGCCGTTTATTGATAAGGTACTTTAGTGACACCAAGCAGACAATTGTATCAACATTACTGGGGCTTGTTGAGTTGGAGGGAGGAGATGCCAAATCTATAGCCCTTGCTAATTGTAGCTTTCCCCGAGAAGTGTTGTCTTAAAAAAGAGAAACTCCTGGGGATAGGGACTGACAATGCCTCTGTTATGACGGGGATTAACAATGGGGTCCATAAAGTGCTGAAGGAAGAGTTTGGCCTCAAATATCTGGTTCTTATTCGCTGTGTGTGCCACTCTCTGCAGCTTGCTCATTTGTAGTTCTAAACATATTTAGGGTGTTTTTTACTCCCTTTTTGTCTCTCCCACAACGTTATTCCTACAGCGTCCATCACAATTACATGGCCAAATATGCAAATTAACTGATGCAATCATTTAGCGACTTTTAGGACAGCCAATAGCTGTGAGGAGTTGGCAACACTGAACTAAGGCTGGGAATGTCAATAAAATCAAACTAGCAAGGGCAAGTCAGTTATAATGTGGCTAATAGGCTAGCGTATCTATTTATGTAGCAAGCTAAAAACACAGAGCCTAACGTTAGGTCGATATCTAGCTAGCTGCTAGGAGGATGTAAGGTCAAGCCATTGGAGGAGTGGGTAACAGACATTTTTCGGTGTTATACACAGCTAGAGATGCAGGTGTCATTTGGTTAGCTAGCAAGAACTTGAATGACTGTTATACAGTTAGCATATCTCTTGCATTCACAAATTCACTCTGGCTATCTATTCCGATTGTGTGTGTGAGTGCCAGAGTGCAGAACAACTGATGAATTTACGAACGCGAACAACTAATGAATATGACTGGTGTCCGTAAACAGGCAAAAAAAAAAAGTAATAGTTAGTGAAGAACGCTCTAGATGACAAGTAAACCCACCTAACCAGCTCTGCTACGGCGACTACAATGGTCTGAGTGCGGTGTTCTCTCATTTGTGTCGAAGTAGCAAGCTAGCCAACTTTAGCCAGTTAGCTTGGATGCTTGTCTGGGACAAGCATGCATTGGCAGGCAAGCTGCAGAAAGATGAGGCCACAATTCAAATCAAATATACCTTTTCATGGTTGTTTGAGCAATAGGACTGTTTTAGGACTCCCATGGTGTTTACATACTTGCAGAAATCCATTCAAGTGTTTTTTTGTGGCTTTTGGCAAATGCGTTCTAATGATCTAAATGCATGCGGTTGCAACAGCCTGCAAAGTCCAGTTCAAAGTGAATGATGGCAGGCCCGTGTGGCAAATTACTTGTTTGTATAAAGGTCTACTGTAGCTCTGAATGGCTTAAACGCACAGGTCTGTGTAGACTCCGGTCCTGGACAAGAGATGGTTTTATTTGGTGCAGTGTCTATTAATTGTCCAAATGCACAATCACTTTCCCGCTCTATATTGCTATAGAATTTTCACAATTTTTTTATAACATTTTTATTTAACTTGCCAAGTCAAGAACAAATTCTTATTTACAATGACGGCCTACCCCGGACAAACCCTCTCCTAACCCGGACGATGCTGGGCTAATTGTGTGCCGCCCCCATAGGACTCCCGATCACGGCCGGTCGTGATACAGCCCGGGATCGAACCAGGGTCTGTAGTGATGCCTCTAGCACTGAGATGCAGTGCCTCAGGCCGCTGTGCCACTCGTGCCCCAAAATGCCTTAATTTCCATAATTCCCAAACATTCTAAGAATTTATGAAAAGGTGAAAATGACCATCTAAGTGATCAATTGTCACATTAAAATAAAAAAATATCATATTCCTGGTGGTGTATATGAATAGATTTGAATAAGATTCCATTTAGCTAAAATGCTGTCAGCTCCACTTTAGATGCAACAATGTTTCACACACACAAGTTATTTTCAAAGAGATGGCAAACAACAGCAAGCACGTTGAATTAAAAAACAGTTCCACTCACCAGATGATCATTTGAAACTTAACTTGTTGAAAGTTAGAATCTAACAAATTAGCACCAACATCCTCTTTGATAACATCTGCTGCATCTCCTGCAAACTAGCCAACAAAAAAGCTAGCAAGACTGTGGGAAAACTACTGTTCACTATTGTGCAGTGACCTGTTGACCTTCAAGGCAGAAGTATCCATACGTTTTTGTAAAAACGGTCCCACTCAACTCAAAATGTGATTGGTTGATTTCACTGTTACTACAAAATTTTGCCCTAAAACAGTTGAATGGCAGAGGCCTTATCTAACTTCTGATGGCCTAGCCAGTGGCTGAATTAACTAGCTAGATATATCTTCCCAGAGACCAGCAAAGAAAAATCCTTCAGTGTTAACTCTTTCCTTTCCAACAAAAACTGAAGACTATAAGAAAAGGAGGACTGAGCATTCTTATCAACGGGGCTGTAGTGGAGCAGGTTGAGAGCTTCAAGTTCCTTGGTGTCCACATCACCAACAAACTATCATGGTCCAAACACACCAAGACAGTCGTGAAGAAGGCACAACAAAGCTTATTCCCCCTCAGGACACTGAAAACATTTGGCATGGGTCCTCAGATCCTCAAAAAGTTCTACAGCTGCACCATCGAGAGCATCCTGACTGGTTGCATCACTGCCTGGTAATGGCAACTGCTCGGCCTCCGACCACAAGGTACTACAGAGGGTAGTGCGTACAGCTCAGTACATCACCGGGGCAAAGCTTCCTACCATCCAGGACCTCTATACCAGGCAGTGTCAAAGGAAAGCCCTAAAAATGGTCAAAGACTCCAGCCACCCTAGTCATAGACTGTTCTCTCTGCTACCACATGGCAAGCGATACCGGAGCGCCAAGACTAGGTCCAAAAGGCTTCTTAACTGCTTCTACCCCCAAGCCAATAGACTCTTGAACAGCTAATCAAATGGCTACCCAGACTATTTGTATTGTCCCCTCACCCCCTCTTTTAAGCTGCTGCTACTCATTGTTTATCTATGCATACTCACTTTATACTCTACCTACATGTGCATATTACCTCAATTATCTCGACTAACCTGTGCCCCCACACATTGACTCTGTACCGGTACCCCCTGTATATAGCCTCACTACTGTTATTTTACTGCGGCTCTTTAAATATTTGTTATTTTAATTTACATTTGAATTTTTCTTAACTGCATTGTTGGTTTAGGGCTTGCAAGTAAGAATTTCACTGAGTGTTGTTGTATTCGGGGCATTTGACATACAATTTGATTTGATTTGAGATTAAATCAGAACATCATTGAAAATAATCATATAATCATTATTTTTATATTCTAATCATTATTTTATAAATCTTCAGCTTTCTCTGATGGCGTAGAAGGCCCAATGTTGCCCACTGCAGAGTGGCTTCTCTCAGCATGCATTTCTTCACTATTCTCAATGTCTGAAGAATCGATATGTTGTTCCAAATACAGTGGGCATAATGGGAACCATGTCATCCCAAAAGTTATACCTTTTTGACTCATCTGTCCATGGAACATTGTTCCAAGAGTCTTGATGATCGTCCAGGTTTTTACAGGTACTTTTATGCAAAAACTACAGTCAGCTTTTTGGATGAGATGGGTCCCATTTATGACTGGGGAAAGCCAAACACTGCATTCCACAGTCAGAACCTCATACCAATGGTCAAGCATGGTGATGGTAATGTGATAGTTTGGGGATACTTTTCTGGCTCAGGACCCAGACATATTGCCTTAATAGAAGG
The DNA here is from genome assembly GCF_034236695.1 of Oncorhynchus nerka. NCBI lineage: Eukaryota > Metazoa > Chordata > Actinopteri > Salmoniformes > Salmonidae > Oncorhynchus > Oncorhynchus nerka. Next base: position 64,383,803 of record NC_088409.1, on the reverse strand, counting down.
AACCATGAATTCTGCTCTGCATCAGAGAATTCTACAGGAGAATGTCAGGCCATCTGTCTGAGCTGAAACTGAAGCGCAGCTGGGTCCTGCAGCAAGACAATGATCCTAAACACACAATCAAGTGTACATGGTTAAAATGGTTCGAAAGTAACACATTTTGAAGTTGTGTAATGGCCTAGTCAAGTCCAGACCTAATACCAATTGAGATGTTGTGTCAGGACTTCAAACAAGCAGTCGCTGAGTTAAGGCAGTTCTGCGTGCAAGAGTGGGCCAAAAATCCTCCACAGCGATGTGGGAGACTGATCAACAACTACAGGAAGCAGTTATTTGCAGTCATTGCAGCTAAAGGTGACACAACCAGTTACTGAGTGTAAGAGGGCAATTAATTTTTCACACAGGGGAATTGGGTGTTGCATAACTTTCTTAATTAAATTAATAAAATAAGTATAAACATTTTTATTTGTAAACTCCGGTTCCCTTTATCTAATATTAGGTTTTGGTTGAAGATCTGACAATCAGTATCAAAAATATGCAAAAATAGTGAAAAGGGGAAGTACTTTCCATGGCACTGTAGGTTATTTATATTAATACTCAAAAGTATGAGTTTGACTTTAATTTTTTCTAAGGTATTCTCTTAGTTGTACTGCTAAACCTGATGTAAAGAAGTGACATTTTATATAATTATGTGAATATGTCTAAATACCATAAGGTTTTAAGTACTGAGTTACAACTAACCCCCGCATAGGAGCCTAATACTTTTCTAAATCTTGTGAGAAAATACAACAATAATTCTTATCATCAACTATACAAATTAAAAATGGAGAACGTTCCAAAGGTCAAACATAAAAAAAGAGAGGCTGCTAGGATAAAACCGAAGATAATTGATTAATTTAAACAAACTTCTTAGGCATGTAGAGACACTAACCAAGCATTAGTATATTGAATAACATTCCATTATCAGGCTGTTACAACTGAGCCTGTGTTACTTTGTTCCATGGTCTCCTCATAGATATAGTGCTGTTCAAAATCCCAAAACTGCAGGAATGACAACATTTTATTTACATTTTAGCACTGTAGTAGCTTACCTTTTCCACTGTCAGGTTTTTGTCTGGACCTGTCAGGTAAGGTATGAGGAAAGGTTCTATAGGTTTCACAGTACTGAAAAACCCATAGATGCACAGCAGAGTGGTGGGATAGCCCCATCCTGCCCTCCACCGCTTCAAAGCCTCCAGCCTCACAGATCCAAAGAGATAGTCACCAGTGTCACCCCACAACTTCATGACTTTCACGTGCTGAGGTTTTGCTGCTTTACCTGCTCAGATGAGTCTGCTCTTTCATGCCACATATGCAGGAGTTTACCTGCTCAGATTTGACTGTGTTACCTGTCCAGGCTAATCGGCTCCCTACTATAATACTGTAGTAGTAGCGTACTAGTCTCAGGTTGTGTGTGTAATCAATGAGCTCTGTCTGTCAATCAACAACTTGCTCAAAGGGCACTGCTTCTGGTCCACTCGCATGTTCCTTCTAGAACTGAGACATGAGCTCAATAAATAAAACAAATAAATCATACCTGCACATCAGCTGTACACCTTATCTTTTTTAGTTTACTTATAGAGTAGTGTGAGTAGGCTAAATCATGCTTATGCAACATGTACACACTGGACAAAACTGCTTGAATAAGTGTTGTTTCTACGTCACAAACATGTGTGAGATCAAATAGTGACTAAAGTTCAGGGCAGGGTACTGTGCAGAGGCTGGCTAGTGGTGACTATTTAACAGTCTGATGGCCTTGAGATATAAGATGTTTTTCAGTCTCTTGTTCCCAGCTTTGGTCCTTGATGATCTTCTTGGCCTTCCTGTGACACCGGGTGCTATAGATGTCCTAGAGGGCAGGCAGTGTGCCCCCGGTGATGCATTTGGCAGACTGCACCACCTTTTGGAGAGCCCTGCGGATGTGGACAGTGCAGTTAGCGTGCCAGGCGAGGATGCAGCCCGACAGGATGTTCTCAATGGTGCATGTGTAGAACTTTATGAAGGTCTTTGGTGCCAAGTCAAATTTCTTCAGCCTCTTGAGGCCTCTTGCGCCTTCTACATCACACTGTCTGTGTGGGTGGACCATTTCAGATTGTCAGTGGTTTGTACCCGAGGAACATTCATTTTTATTTTGATTATAAATACAAGTATACAGAGCAGCATGACATTCTATTTAAAGTAGATGTTTGGTGAGACACCTAATCCCCCCCAGTTTTGGACAGATTAATGTCTATGGTCAGAACCGGTCAGATGAAAACACTTATACTTTGGGTACTTCTTTTTGTTCCACTGCATGTTCAAGCTTGCAGTGGTGTACACGTGGTTGGGCTTGGAGGCTCCTCCTCTGCAGTGGTGGAGTCTCTGTGGCTTTGCCGCACTCTCATTATCGTGTACACACCTCTCAGAAAGAAAATGACAGCGATGGCTGAGAAGTAGCTTCCATAAATGATGAACTGCAAGAAGAGTGGAAAAGCATTAAGCTTATTTTTCAGTTACACAGTTCAGATAAAAAATATATATGTTTTGAATTAGCCAGATATTTAACGCTGTTTCTTTGGACAAACATCAAGGACAGTTCATAACATCCAAGGCAAAAGTCCAAGGTACCTATTCATAATGTTGGAGAATGGCATTGTTGGATGGAATTGCACCATTGGGGGTTGTGGTGGAAGAGTCCGGGTCTAATGGTTTGTAGGAACTTGCCTCCTTTGACACTTGAAACTTTAACTCACCTGTGGGATGATGCCCAAGCCCAGCCCCCTGCCATCCACCACAACGGATGTGATGATAGTCTGAAGGACCAAAGACCCAAAGTTGTTTGCTCCAAAGATCAGTGCATATCTCTCCATAGAGAGATCAGTAGCAATTTGGAACCTGGGAGGAAATGGTCACGTTTATTCTTGTCAAATAATCATTCAAGTTTGGCAGCTACATTTCTCTAATGGCAGTAATTCACAAACTCACATGGCAAATGTGATAAGCAGCATGTAGAGGCCCTTAAAGGCAACATAGCCGGCATAGCAGACCCAGATGTTGTCAGTGAAGGTCATGATGAACAGGGCTACAGCACCCAGGCCAGAGATGGAGCCCAGGAACAACTCTCCCCACTGGGCCCAGTCCACCTGGATGAAACCAATGCCATAGGCCGTCGCTGCACCTGTAAGACACACACATGATGTGATAAACTTACCAATAAGTAATTACATATTAGTAGTATGACTGCAGATTGACTGTTGGTGATGATTGATTATTAATGCCAGACAAACACTTACAAATACCTGATGGTCATGTGAACTCGAACAGTTGATGCTTCGCTACTCACCAAACAGATTGGACACAGCTTCCACCCCTCCGTTGTAGACTTGGACTTTCTGGGATGGCTGTATGTGTGCCCATAACACCTGTACATAGTTAATTGCCTGGTTGTAGCCGCAGGTAGCCAGTACCCACCATAATGACCAGTACAGCAGTGCCCTGGTTGAGTAGCACTGGAGAAAGTCTCTCCACAGCAGCAAAAATACCTGGTTGCAGCCCCTAGCCCTCACTGGCCCCTCAGTGGACACATCACCTGCGCACATGTCCCCTCCTTCTGGGGTCTGTGGAGGGTCACTTTGACTCCGATGGAAGAACATGCTTCTCTGTGGCATGGGCAGGAAGAGGGAAGTCACCAGGGCGATGGAGATCAACACCAGGGTAAGTACCAGGATGTTGTTGTAGGACATGAGGTTGAAACTGACCAGCAACTGTCCCAGCACAGATCCCACCGTGTAGCCTAGCAGCTGTACACTACGGCAGTAGGATGTAGCCTTTCGGTAGTATTTCAGGTCCACTATGCTGTAGATGTATGAGAAGTAGGCCACCTCACAGGCCGACTTCACGCCGTAGAAGAACTGCATCACCTTAAAGACTGCCACCTCCTGCACCAATAGCATCATCGCCCAGGTTATGAAGAGGTTGATGCACTGAAACACCACGACGGGCTTGTAGCGCAGCCAATCGGTGAGCAGAAAGACTGGCACCATCACAGCCAGGTAGGAGTATGTCCACACAGGGTAGATCTCGTTGGTCACCTGGTTTAGAGTGCAACACTGCTGTCTGTTTGGGAGGTTGCAACATTACAGAACATTCAGATAGAAAATGTATTGATTGTAGCGACCTTAACGCAACACCTAGCGAGCAACGCAGCGACCTCATCAAGAGATTCACATCTCTTGCCGTAAAGGCTAAGTTGTTGGGTTGACAGCCGCAAGGTCACAAGTTCAAACCCTGGACCGCACTAGTTCCTGACCTCACTACATCAGTTGCGGCCATCAAAAACGTGGGGGCAAGAATGGGGTAATGTAGCGAGCACAATTCAACACCTAGCAACCTCATCAAGAGGTTTGGATCTCTTGGGATAAATAAAGTGTTGGGTTGACAGTCTTATGGTCCTGTGTTTTAAGGTTAAAGCCCAGGCTGGGACTACCCCCTGATTCGCTACAGTATTGTGTAAAACAGAAATGATTGTCATAGAATCAGGAATCGTGTCCACTCTGTTTATTACTTTGTTTTGTTCTGAACATTTCCCTTCACTGAATACACCCCCTGGTTTCAAGAGCCTTTTCTTCCTTGCTTTTCCTTTTCTTTATCAAGTTGGTAGGTAGTAAAGTGGTCATAAACATGGTTGTGTTACTCATAAATATATTTTAAAAAATGGGTACACTCCTCTAAAGAGAGTATAAGAGCATGAAGACAAGGCATTGAAATGTTTGTCCTGTAGTCTACTGTACCTGTTCCACCGTCAGGTTTTTGTCTGGACCAGTCAGGTAAGGGTAGATGAAGGGTACGAGAGGTTTCACAGTACTGAAGAACCCATAGACGCACAGCATAGTTGTGGGATAGCCCCATCCTGCCTTCCACCGCTTCACAGCATCCATCTTCACAGATCCACAAATAGCGATAGCCACTACTATCACCCATGCACGTTTTTATACTTCATACGAAAAGCAGGTTTATTGCTTTACCTGCTAAGGTTAGTCTGCTCTCTCACACGACTCTTAATCCAGCCTGTGTCTCCTCCCCATATGGAAGTCACCTCGGTTTGTTTGTGTAATCAGTGAGCTCAGTCTGTCAATCAACAACCTCCTCAATAAATGTATGTGAACTAAAACGCTAGATAGATACAATTAACATGGCCATGACTATCAATTGAACACACCTTATCTTTTGGATGACTTAAAGAGAAGTTGGACAAAACGATGCTTACGCAACATTGGTTTTATTTTTATTATAAATACAAGTATGTAACACCATGAAATTCAATGTTAGGGTGAACTCCTGAAGACTCCTTGCCCCCCAGGTTCTGATAGTCTATTGTCTGTGGTCAGGACAGAACCGGTCTGAAGAGGGCACCTCCACTTTGGTTTCATCTTTCTGCTCCTAGTCCATTGCCTGTTTAGGCCTGCAGGGGTGTGCACAGACTGTGTACATCCCTCGGATCAGGAAAAGCTCAGATATTGCAGCATAGTAACTGCCATAGACGAACTGGAGAAAGAGAATTTTGATTAGACGGGTCAAGAACAGTAAAAATGTGGTAAGAATTATCCACCAGGTGTCACTCTCTCTTCACTTTTGGCAACTTGTGCAGTGATCCGATAAAAGAATGGGCACTGCCCTTTCTAGCTTTGGATTGTGCAACCATAGCTGCGTGACAATGTCTAGCCCCAGTGCAGTTTCCTCAACAATGATGGCTGTGAGAATGGTCTGCAGCAAGAAGGCACGCCATGGAGAGGTCGGCTGCATTCTGGAATCTGTAAGGACGAAACAGATAACACGTTGTCCTGAATATTTTGTGCAGTTCTGATGAATGTCTATGGGATGTATGGAAGGTGTATTAAATAAATATAGCAGAGCTCATTGAAGTATGGCCTAGAGAGTATTCAGCATTTCCTAAGTGAGGCCTGGAAGACAAGGCCGCATGAGGCCGCGTCAGCAGCATGAGGCCTTGAAGATGATGTTGCCAGCATAGCTTGCCCAAATTTTGCTGGTGAGCCCAATCAGAAACACGGCCCCTGCCCCCACCGGAGAGAACACCCTCAGTGACAGCTCCCCCCAGACATTCCAGGTCACCTTTACATGACCCACACAAAAGGCTGTGGCTGCACCTATGGGACAACAACAGTGAATTATTTCCTTTTTTAGATCCTGAGTAAACACTTGTAAACTGTTTAAATACTTGTAAACGGCATCCTTCCTTCCTCCCTTCCTTGAAGCAATCATTGATCCAACACTGTTGGCTGGGTTAAAGCATAGGATTCAATACATGGCTTTCATCAATCAATTAATCAAATGCATTTATAAAGCCATTTTTACATCAGATATTGTCACAAAGTGCTTATACAGAAGCCCAGCCTAAAACCCCAAAGAGCAAGCAATGCAGATGTAGAAGCACGGTGGCTAGTAAAAACTCACTAGAAAGGCAGGAACCTAAGAAACCTAGAGAGGAACCAGGCTCTGAGGGGTGGCCACTCGTCTTCTAGCTGTGTCGGGTGGAGATTATAAGAGTACATGGCCATTAAGGCCAGATCGTTCTTCAAGATGTTGAAAATGCATTCATATCAGATCAGTGGTTACTCCAAGCAAGGACGGATGCAAAATTTGAAGAATTCAAACAAGACCCTCATCGTATTCCTAGGGACAGTGTTCCTACCAGCATTTATAGGACAGTATAATGTCTCTATCCCTGAACACAAAGGATCGAAGACAGGGCTTTGATTTAATTAAAGGGATACTTCGGGATTTTGGCAATGAGGCCCTTTATCCACTTCCCCAGAGTCAGATTGACTTGTTACAATAAGTCACTATCTCTCAAACCCGAGCTATCAGCAATAATCAGAAAAATTGTTTCCCAAGCTATCACTTTAATTAAAGCAATTACTCTTCTCTGCGTGCAGAGCCCAACTTGGACCAAAGCGAAGATGACCATGGAACTACTTTGCCTTAAGCCAATCGAAACACATTACCCATTTAATCATGGAGCACATATAAATCAGATTGTGAGACCAACATTCAGCTGTGTCCTGGCAATTTGGGAGTTTTATTAGTCTATTTTTATTGAGTAATAAAAAAAATATTAGCATTGTAAAATTTTATCTCAATATAAAATTCACCAACCGGTAAGCCCCAGAGCACAGTTACTCCACTGAACAAACACACAGCTCCTGTGCCTCCTTCACTGCACTCACTTCATCCCCCACCTGGATCTGGGCACTCAGGTCCAGGACAGCCTTCTCCCCCCTGAAGAACATCCCCCGCTGGGGAATGGGTAGCAAGACAGAGATGAGGAATGCAACGCTGAGGATCCCCAGGGAGATGGTGTTGAGGTACAAGTAGTCCAGTCCTGCCAGGGAGACCAGCAACTGGCCTAGGGTGGCCCCTAGGGTGGAGCCTGTCAGTATGGCACTGCGGAGGTAGCCGGTGGCCCGCTAGTACCTCGCTGGAGGGATCACACTGTAGATGTAGGAGAAGTAGGCCACCTCCATGGAGTTCACCACAGCATAGTTGAACTGCAGAAAGGTCATGGCGGTCAAGCCAGGGACGAAGCAGAGCAGGACATAGTTGGTGACCAGGAAGAGGCCCTGGACCACGATTACCGGCTTGTACCTCAGGAGGTCTGTCAGCAGGAAGACGGGGAAGAGGACGGCCAGGTAGGACTACGTCCAGGTGGGGAACAGGTAGTTGGTCACCTGAGGAGATGATTCATTTATCAGTAGATCTAGTCAATATCCACAGGGATACTGAATAGTCATACCGATCCTCTATATGAAGCAAAAAAAGAACATAGCATATGTGCTACCGTATACAATGGGCTATTTATACAAAAGTATGTGGACTCACCATCAAATTAGCGGATTTGCTATTTCACCCACACCCGTTCCTGACAGGTGTTTAAAATTGAGCACACAGCCATGCAATCTCCATAAACAATGGCAGTAGAATGGCCTTACTGAAGAGCTCAGTGACTTTCAACATGGCACTGTCATAGGATGCCACCTTTCCAGTAAGTGTTTAAATTCCTGCCCTGCTAGAGCTGCCCCAGTCAACTGTAAGTGCTGTTATTGTGAAGTGGAAACGTCTAGGAGCAACAACGGCTCAGCCGCAAAGTGGTAGGCCACACAAGCTCAGAGAATGGGACCGCCTAGTGATGAAACTGTCCTCGGTTGCAACACTCACTACCGAGTTCCAAACTGCCTCTGGAAGCAACATCGGCACAATAACTGTTCGTCAGGAGCTTCATGAAATGGGTTTCCATGGCCGAGAAGCAGCACACAAGCCTAAGATCACCATGCGCAGTGCCAAGCGGTTCTCTTGGAGTTGTGTAAAGTTTGCCACCATTGGAGTCTGGAGCAGTGGAAATGCTTCTCTGGAGTGATGAATCACGCTTCACCATCTGGTAGTCCGAAGGACTAATCTGGGTTTGGAGGATGCCAGGAGAATACTACCTGCCCGAGTGCATAGTGCCAACTGTAAAGTTTGGTGGAGGAGGAACATTGGTCTTGGGCTGTTTTTCATGGTTTGGGCTAGGCCCCTTAGTTCCAGTGAAGGGAAATCTTATCGCTACAGCATCTTTGTGACAACAGTTTGAGGAAGGCCCTTTTCTGTTTCAGCATGACAATGCCCCCTTGCACAAAGCGAGGTCTATACAGACATGGTTTGGCGAGTGTGGAAGAACTTGACTGGCCTGCACAGAGTCCTGATCTCAACCCCATCGAATACCTTTGGGATGAATTGGAACGCCGACTGCGAGCCAGGCCTAATTGCCCAACAACAGTGCCTCAACCTCACTAATGCTTTTGTGGCTAAATGGAAGTCCCTGCAGCAATGTTCCAACATCTAATGGAAAGCCTTCCCAGAAGAGTGGAGACTGTTGTAGCAGCAAAGGGGGGACCAACTCCATATTAATGCCCCTGATTTTGGAATGAGATGTTCGACGAGCAGGTGTCCACATACCTTTGGTCATGTAGTGTATTTCATTCTATCATTATAGTGTGTATCATTTACTTTCTTATCACAACCTTGTTAACAAATCCCATCAGAACTGATCATGTGTAGCATACAGCTCTCTGCTGCTGGTTACTTTACCACCTCCTCAGAGATGTTCTTGTATGGTCCAATAAGGTATGTTGTTAGGAAGGGCTCAGCTGGTCTGCAGTTAGTGAAGAACACATTGAGAGACAGAACTAACGGCTGTGGGAAACACCCAGCCAGTGGACTTTAGCTTGGCCCAGCAACACATTCTGGTAGCCTACGCCTTCCGCACCCCTCACGTGCACGACCTCTGCGTCTGAGTCCTGTGTACCTGTTGGCAGTAGGCAGCTGTAGATCACTGGGCTAAGTCTTTGTCGGGGAAATGTATTAATTTAGTCTTTGTCTATGAACTACATGTGCATAACTGAGAATGCAAGTTTATATGAGGGAGACTTTGAGCTCTTGGGAAATAGTCCAACTGGAAAAGTTTACGTCAGCCTGTTATCATGACACAGAGTTTTCTAGTCTCTTGTTTCTAGTCTCTATTCTTTATGTACATGTTATAAAAAAAAATTGTAGACAGTTATGGAACAAGATCTGTCTTTTTTGAACAGGTTAGTTGTAGGCGAATGCGTTTCAATCCATCTGCGCATGCGTCTTGGCCGCGATAGCCTGTCGCCATAACAACGCTTTGTTGACAAGTGATTTCTGCTGGAGAAACGAAATGAAACTCAAACGATTCCTTCTCAGATATTATCCACCAGGTAATGAACATGTTGTTGATGATGCTAACATGCATTAGAATTAAGATACTAATGAATGTTTGGACAAGTAGGTAGCTAATTATTTGTACCATTTTGTGCAACTACACTGCATCTTCAGTGCTGTTCTGACCTACTGAGCTAGCTGGCTTTGCTAGCCCAGAGCAGAGCTAGGCTCTTTGCTAGCCCAGAGCAGAGCTAGGCTCCTTGCTAGCCCAGAGCAGAGCTAGGCTCTTTGCTAGCCCAGAGCAGAGCTAGGCTCCTTGCTAGTCCAGAGCAGAGCTAGGCTCCTTGCTAGCCCAGAGCAGAGCTAGGCTCTTTGCTAGCCCAGAGCAGAGCTAGGCTCCTTGCTAGCCCAGAGCAGAGCTAGGCTCTTTGCTAGCCCAGAGCAGAGCTAGGCTCTTTGCTAGCCCAGAGCAGAGCTAGGCTCCTTGCTAGCCCAGAGCAGAGCTAGGCTCTTTGCTAGCCCAGAGCAGAGCTAGGCTCCTTGCTAGCCCAGAGCAGAGCTAGGCTCCTTGCTAGACAGACCAGTTAACGTTAGCTGTAACAGGATTTGTTTAGCATGATGCACAAGTTGATGCAAGTTGAAGTTACAAGTAGGCCTAAAGTAACTCGTATCTCACACTTGGTCTTGTGTCGAATATTGAATTGATGCTTTTTGTTCACAGGTATCATCCTGGAATATGAGAAAGGAGGAGCTCTGAAGACTAAATCCATCGATCTGTTGGATTTGTCTCCGGAGTGGGTAGACAATAGTACAATTCATGTTTATGAATGAGATGATGTGTTTAGTGTTCATGATATGTGCAGGGTTGCCAACTTTTGAAGAAAGCTTAGAATGAGATTTTCTTTCTGAATTGCATTACTGCCTGGCACAACCCCAAGTCTACGTATTTTGAAATGGTTTAGGCCTATGACCAGGGTGTAAAAAACACACACAAAAAACACAGGTCAGGTGTATTCAGGATGTTTTAAACATTAAATGAACACTGAAAATTCGGCGCCTTACTTTGTAGGAGGGGGGCGTTTAAAGTATGCCAATATTTTTTTTAGGTGGTTTGACATTTCATTCAGACAGTAATGAAATGAGATGGGGGGGGGGAGGGATACTGGAAACATTGGGAAGGTTGGAGCAGGGATTTGTATGCAACACTTACCAGTCCACCAATACTCTGCACAGGAACTTGTTATATTAACTGTTAATGGCAGAGGGTAACCACATCATAGATTGCAGTCTCCTTGTCCATAGACTGCATTCAAGGAAAATACACAAACATTTTGTCATTTGGTTGATCCATCCCTTTAAAATAGGGCTCTGAGAAAATCCTGCTCGCTCTCCAGGAGGGTTGTCCACCCCTGATCTATGTTTCCCAAGTGCTGGGTGTTTGATAATGTACTTGTTATAACAATTCATTTCTCACAATCACCCAACCTTCAAGAAAAGTCTAATGAATATCAATATTCAGGTGGTTTATGTCTACTAGTTGAATATCCTTGCCATCATCTTACTCAACATAGACAAAATATGATGTCTTTATGAGTTGTGAGTCCCCCCCACCATCTCTGTCTAGAATGTACTAAAATATATACAATTATATTTGATTCCTGGAGCATTTAATACCCCATGCTTAAACGGTCCGTGAATGGCTGCAAAAATGCATTGCCTCATCATTCATTTATCAAAGACACAAGTAGGCATATCAGATTTCAAATATGTGATGATACTGGCATAATTGGGAAGAAGTGGAATAATAAAATAAGTTTGAGGAATAACAGTAATGTTGTTGCTGACAAGCACAGTAATAAACCTATATTTTAGCACATTAAGAATGAGCATTGTTCCACTGATCAGACCAAATAAAGTAAATAGATAATAAAATCTGAAGACAAGATGACATTAATCTTCCCCTACACCCTAACCAAATGATTATTCTATTTATTTTCCCGCTCTAGAATCAAACATTCACTTTTGGTTTCACAATCTGTTTGACAAAATTATTTTTTATAGTTACTAAAGATCACCCTACCAAACCTCCCTGCTAAAACATACTGTAGGTCTGTCTGCTGCCTTTTTGTTGTCACAGCCTAAATGCCCATCACCAAATGAGGGGACTAAAGCAAGTGTGGGTTAAATCGACTTTAGTATATGCTGTCAAAAGGCTGCATTCTGCAATAGATTCATGGACGGTAGTAACAGCATTTGACATAAAACAGCGCTACCATGCTGCTCTTTCTACAGTTTTAGAAAATCAGTGGAGAATGTTCTCTCTCTCCAGTCAGCTCCACTCTAATCTTGAGGGGCATTTCTTTAATACATGCATCCTATCCCCCCTGATCCCTCACATAACTAGACCAATCATATGCTGCTATGTGATGCGGTTCACAGTGCTGCGGCAAGGCAGGGCAATGATAGAGGTTTTGCTCGTGATGTTAAATTGTAGGCGCAGATCCTCTGATTTCAAAACGATTTGGAGCACAGTTGAAAAGTTAATGACATGGACTAATTAGAAAAATAAAAGCAGTAGTTTTCAATGTGTGAGATATATGAAGAGGGTCAAATATGAGTGTCTCGCGGCCAATGCGTGAGAGTTGGCAGCCCTGTATGGTATGCAGTTGATTATACTAGTGCTAGTGTAGTATGAGGATGATGATGATATAGGTAGATAAACACACCCACTAATTCTTTACAATTTGTCACTGATCCTGTATGACGTCTATTCTCCTTTTTTCAATGACCATGATGCATCGCTCTGACACGTCTCTATCCATATAGGACAGACACCGAGGAGTTAATATCAGCGATCAGGAAATCGGAGCCACTGATCACAGCATCACGCGTCGACCAAGTCAAACTCTTGATCGTCAGACTGCAGGAGAAACTGGGTCAGCAGGACAATCGCAGATTCTGCCTCTTCAAGGTCAAATACAGCTTCCATATTTCTGAGCTTCCTATTTACTTTCATTAGGCTCTCTTCTAATGGATAATGTCACCGTCTGCCTCCTGATCGTCCACTCTTGTGTGCCAGTGCACACTGTCTATGCAGCCATAAACAGCCATTAACATGCACGACCACACTGCCAGTGCCTTGTGCAAACGGTGCAGCCATCCTGTAATTCCTCATTTGAACCATAGATGGCAGCAGGGGGTGGGAATTGTAGATTTCTCCTAGAATAACAGGATTCTTCCTCAGCACATCAAAGCCAGATGTATTATGTATGGGTATTACACGGTCAAACATGTAGATGTACATTTATTTAATTCAGTCAAGTAAACTGCCTCAGAGTTAAAAAAAAAAAAAAGTCTCCTTCTCCCTTGCAGGCGCTGCAGGCGCACATACTGCCACTGACAAACGTTGCCTTCAATAAATCAGGGTCGAGGTAAGTTTATCTGCACTGCATGGAGATGTGCAGAGAACCCCTGGCGCTTGTCTTTTTGGTGTGCAGGAGAAGTAAACATCTCTCTTTTTACACTCTCTGTCTCTTTCTTTATCCTTTTCTCTGTCTCTTTCTCTGTTTCTCCCTCTCCCCAATCTCTCACCCTCTCTGTCTCCCTCTCTGTCTCTCTCTCTCTCTCTCCCTCTCTCTGCAGTTTTATAACTGGGAGCTATGACAGGACATGTAAAATATGGGACACGGCGTCAGGCGAGGAGCTGCACACATTGGAGGGCCACAGGAACGTGGTGTACGCCATCGCCTTCAACAACCCCTATGGGTAACCACCTTCCTGTCACTCTACCCCAGGTTTAAAAACACCAGGACCCGTATTCATAAAGTGTCTCAGAGTAGAAGTGCTGATCCAGGATCGCGGTTTCATTATGATCTAAAAGGCTAAACTGATCCTAGATCAGTACTCCGACTCTGAGACTCTTAGGACCCAGAGAGCCTTATTCCTATTCTATGTTCCTCCATTGTCTTACACCTAAGGCCAAGGGAAAGTGTTGTTGCTGGTTAAAATAAATTATTTTTCCTATCTCAAATCATACCTTTATTTATCCCTTTTAATCCAGGGACAAGATTGCCACTGGGTCCTTTGATAAGACCTGCAGGCTGTGGAGTGTAGAGACGGGCAAATGTTTCCACACCTTCCGAGGACACACTGCTGAAATAGTACGAGGGACTTTCTAATCTAGAGATTGGACTTTCTGAGAGATTGGACTTGTCCTTCAGTATCAATATGATTGCAGTGAGCTTCAAATCAGATTTTCTATGTGAATGGCAGCAAACACTGTTTTCTGTGCTGAACAGGTGTGTTTGGCGTTTAACCCTCAAAGTACCTTGGTGGCCACGGGTAGCATGGACACTACGGCCAAGCTATGGGACATCCAGACTGGAGAGGAGGTGTCCACACTGACAGTGAGTCAGCTCTCTCTCTCTCTCTCTCTCTCTCTCTCTCTCTCTCTCTCTCATATCTCATATCTCCTTTCCTCTCATCTCCACATGCTCTCACAACCATCCATGTCCACATCCATTTGTTAATGACTTAATTCAGTCACTTATCTGCATTCATCCATTCATTTTTGTATATGATTATTCATGATGTGCTGGTCCAGCAGTCACCCTGCTTACTGTGTTCTATCCTCCCATCATATATGTGTATGCAGCTGTGACTAAAATACATTCATAAGGTAATCTATCTACATCCTCAGTTATTGGACAAGCAGCAGTTTCCTGCTGCACGTGGGCAAACTGTGTGGCTGGGTGTTCCAGAGAGGGGATTATGTGTGCTGCTCTCTACCCCTCCTCTATCCCTCCTCTCTACCCCTCCTCTCTACCCCTGCTCTCTACCCCTCCTCTCTACCGCTCCTCTCTACCCCTTCTTCTTCAATTATTCCTACATTAGTCATGCTGGTGAATATTTGACTCGAGCACAAAAAGGCAAATGTGTTCCTCAAACTGAATTGGATGAAATTATGCAATTTAGCTTTTTTAAAGAAGAACGAATGGCTTGTTTACTTGACTGTGCTTTCGTTCGCTCGCTCGGTCTCTCCCCCCCTCTTTCTTTCCTCTCCCAGGGCCACTCAGCAGAGATCATCTCCTTGTCATTTAACACAGTGGGTGACCAGCTAGTCACTGGCTCCTTTGACCACACTGTTTCTCTGTGGGATGTTCCATCTGGGAGGTGAGAGCCCAAGTGTGTGTGTGTGTGTGTGTGTGTGTGTGTGTGTGTGTGTGTGTGTCCGTCCATGTTTGTGTCCGAGTATAACCACCATTAACACCCTCCTATCATTCTACCAGGCGTGTCCACACACTGATAGGCCACAGAGGGGAGATCAGCAGTGTTCAGTTTAACTGGGACTGCTCCCTCATCATCACCGGCTCCATGGACAAAAGTTGTAGGGTGAGCTCTCACATCCTCTCTCACATCCCACCTCATGTCATGTCACATCTCCTATCATCTCTCTCACACCCTCTTTCACATCCCATGTCACATCTCCTATCATGTATCATCTCTCTCACATCCTCTCTCACATCCCACCTCACATCATGTCACATCTCCTATCATCTATCATCTCTCTCACATCCTCTCTCACATCCCATCTCATACCATGTCACATCTCCTATCATCTCTCTCACATTCCACCTCACGTCATGTCACATCTCCTATCATCTCTCTCACACCCTCTCTCACATCCCATCTCATACCATGTCACATCTCCTATCATCTCTCTCACACCCTCTCTCACATCATGTCACATCTCCTATCATCTCTCTCACACCCTCTCTCACATCCCATCTCACACCATTTCACATCTCCTATCACCTCTCTCACACCCTCTCTCACATCATGTCACATCTCCTATCATCTCTCTCACACCCTCTCTCACATCATGTCACATCTACTATCATCTCTCTCACATCCCACCTCACATCATGTCACATCTCCTATCATCTCTCTCACACCCTCTCTCACATCCCATCTCACATCATGTCACATCTCCTATCACCTCTCTCACACCCTCTCTCACATCATGTCACATCTACTATCATCTCTCTCACATCATGTCACATCTCCTATCATCTCTCTCATACCCTCTCTCACATCCCATCTCACATCATGTCACATCTCCTATCACCTCTCTCACACCCTCTCTCACATCATGTCACATCTCCTATCATCTCTCACACCCTCTCTCACATCATGTCACATCTACTATCATCTCTCTCACATCCCACCTCACATCATGTCACATCTCCTATCATCTCTCTCACACCCCATCTCACATCATGTCACATCTCCTATCACCTCTCTCACACCCTCTCTCACATCATGTCACATCTACTATCATCTCTCTCACACCCTCTCACATCATGTCACATCTACTATCATCTCTCTCACACCCTCTCTCACATCATGTCACATCTACTATCATCTCTCTCACATCCCACCTCACATCATGTCACATCTACTATCATCTCTCTCACATCCCACCTCACATCATGTCACATCTCCCGTCATCTCTCATCTCACATCATGTCACATCTCCAGTCATCTCTCTCACATCCCACCTCACATCATGTCACATCTCCTATCATCTCTTTCACATCCCCTCTCACATCCCACCTCACATCATGTCACATCTCCCGTCATCTCTCTCACATCCCCTCTCACATCGTGTCACATCTCCCGTCATCTCTCTCACATCCCACCTCACATCATGTCACATCTCCTATCATCTCTCACACACCCTCTTTCACATCCCACCTCACATCATGTCACATCTCCTGTCATCTCTCTCACATCCCACCTCACATCATGTCACATCTCCTATCATCTCTCTCACACCCTCTTTCACATCCCATTTCACATTGTGTCACATCTCCTATCATCTCTCTCACATCCCACCTCACATCATGTCACATCTCCTATCATCTCTCTCACACCCTCTTTCACATCCCATTTCACATCGTGTCACATCTCCTATCATCTCTCTCACATCCCATCTCACATTATGTCACATTTCCTATCATCTCTCTCTCTCTCTCTCTGGTAGAGACTCCTATCTCTTTTAAGCTCTGCATCATTTAATAAGGAAAATTAAATCCTTTAATTACTCCAAGATGAGTCACACTCGCTGGTTAGTTGTGTGAATTATTCACGTGGTTGCATTCCTAAAGAGAAGATTGTGGAGAGGGGAAAACACCACCATTATGTTGTTACAGCACTTACCAAGCTGGTTGTCTGTTTTAAAAGGCTTTTAAAAATAGATTCATTAACATTTGACACTTTGACATTGTGTGTGTTTGTGTCCTTATGTGTGTGTGAGTACCGGGATATTTGTGTGTGTCCATGCTTCCCCAGGTGTGGGAGGCAGCGAGTGGGAAGTGTATGGCCACACTAGCAGGCCATGAAGACGAGGTGCTGGATGTGTGTTTCGACTACACCGGTCAACTCATAGCCACCGCCTCGGCTGACGGTACGACCACAGAGATGCTTATCTTGTTCTATTTAACTACGGGGGTACCTCGACCTCTCTGCTGGTTCCGTGATTGTTCAGTCCAGGAACTTTGTATTGACAATGTCCCAGGCACTGAACAACTATATCCGTACTGTACCCAGCCCAACCACCCCTATTTTACATTGTCATGCCAACCCAAATCGTACTGTGGCGGCTTGAATATTTATTTTTCACATTGTCCTTTCCAGCACAGTTCCAGCAACTATGGTGTATGACTAACCAGGCCAGCTCAATTTAATTCCTTTTATTTTAAGGTTCAACTTCACTCACCGGATGATTTGAGAAATCAATATTTCCCCCTGACTCTTAGGCACAGCGAGAGTGTACAGCGCTGTCAGCTACCAGTGCATCTCCAGACTGGAGAGCCATGAGGGAGAGATCTCCAAGGTGAGTCACTGAGACAGGTAATGGTTCAAACAGGAACCAAAATGCCACCCTCTCTCTCTCGGTCTCTTTTGTCTGCCTCGGAGCATCCGTCAGACTCACAAGGGTACAGGACTGGACAGGAGGGATGAGGACGGCGGTCCGCTTGCCGGGGGGATGTTTCTACCTCCTGTTACTGCTTCTTGTGTCAGTTGCTAGGTCAACCACGTCTTGACGATGACAGAGAGAGACATGACCTTGAAGGTGTGTGTCCTTCAGGCCAGAACGTTCCAGAAATATTTTCCTGCTCTACCTATAGGCTGATTCCTGCTCTACCTATAGGCTGATTCCTGGCCTACCTATAGGTTGATTCCTGCTCTACCTATAGGCTGATTCCTGGCCTACCTATAGACTGATTCCTGCTCTACCTATAGGTTGATTCCTGCTCTACCTATAGGCTGATTCCTGACCTACCTATAGGCTGATTCCTGCTCTACCTATAGGCTGATTCCTGCTCTATCTATAGGCTGATTCCTGCTCTACCTATAGGCTGATTCCTGGCCTACCTATAGGCTGATTCCTGACCTACCTATAGGCTGATTCCTGCTCTACCTATAGGCTGATTCCTGCTCTACCTATAGGCTGATTCCTGGCCTACCTATAGGCTGATTCCTGCTCTACCTATAGGCTGATACCTATGCCTTTTTCAAAACAGCCCTGTTAAAGTCTCACTTCCCAAGTTTTTCTGCCTAGCGACTCTGATTCCCCCTTCCCCCCGGTAGTCTCATTTGATTCCCTGTAATGTTTCACCTTGAGCCCTTTAATGTCACACCTTGGTTGATTTTATTAATAAAACACCATGACATAGTCTGTCCCTGCTCACTCTGTAACTGCATTAGCCACGGAGGTATAGAGCCACATGTGACCTGGGTCTGTATTGTAGGTGACCCAGCTGTGACCTAAATGTGTGTGTGATCTTATCAGCCTCTGCCATTTGACAGTTCTGCCAGTGTACGTGTGTGTACATATTTGTTAGTGTGTGTGTGTACGTGCCTGCATGTTGTGTGTGTTTGTCGCTTGGTGCCACAGCCACTAGGGGCCCGATTCAGACTTAGAAAATGTACTCCTTTCCTACACACTTCTCAATAGTTGGATATCAGACTTACCTTATGCAGATGCGTAATGGGCTTGGCAGGCGTGGTTAACATGTATTAAATCACTGGAAAGTGCTGGCCAACCGGTTTTCTCGTGGAGTTTTCATTCAATAGGATTTTCAGTACATTTATCTAAATCTATGCCTTTTGTACCTTTAACTAGAATTTGTTTTCCTTTTCAGTAACAATTGGTAGATTGAAAAATATTCTGATATTGTATATTATTAAGGTTTAGGAAAGTATTTATGAATAATAACATAACAGCTTTGGAGAGCCTTTTATGCAAAAAAAACTCACTAATCATGGAACTGTGATGACAAGTCCAGTTGTTGTGCAGCGTGCTCCAGGTTTAACCTGCTTACGTGTGGTCTGTTCCATAGTGATTCTAATAGGCTACATGTCCTAAATGACTGTACAGCGTTGGCCTAATATGATCCAGTAATGCTAGTGACCCTCAGGAACAACTGCACAGACGTGACAGAGGAAAGAAAGGTCAACTAACGACGGAATGTAAGGGAACTAACACTAAAGTCAGTGTATGTGGGTATAACTGCCGGTGGCCGCCGATGGTCGTTCATATTCAACATGAAGCAAATTGTAAAAAATACAGTGAAAAGTCTGGGCGTATGATTAAAACATTCTCATCTGGTCTCCAAATTTTATAAACTTCACTGTGGAAAAGTTCATATACATTTCTGTCCTTTAGCAGACACTTATCCAGAGCGACTTACAGGAACAATTAGTAATAGTGCCTTGCTCAAGAACACATCGGCAGGATTTTCACCTAGTCAGGCGAGAGGAATTGAACCAGTGACTTTTCAGTTACTGGCCTTAACACTCTTAACCAATCGGCTACCTGCCTATATATTGATATACTTTAGTTTGTTGCCATATGACTGGTTTTACATTTGGCTCCAAGGTAAAATAAGGTCAAATATATCTAAAACAATGATAGGTTGCTCAACCTTATTCATCATTTCATTGTGCGTAAAGGTGGTGGAATTATGTGGGAGTCTAGGTCAGAATACGACCTATCTGTAGAAACCTCCGCCACATTCGTTTTATTTTATCTCCAGGCCTAACGAATAGGGGGTGAATAGCATGTTATTATCATGCTTAAGTTCAAGGTCAGAATACGCGTAGAGAGAAAAGTGCATAAAAAGGGAATTATGCTCCAATTTATACGCACTTAACTCAGGTCGCAATCCCCCCCAGCTGTCTCATTGGGCTGCCTGTCTTGTGTCTGTTTACTGAAAGCCATCAGGGCCCAGCCTCGGTAATAGGCTGGAATGATTTCACAGGATTATGACACTAGTCTCCCCCTAACAGGACACCTCTCTCCCCTCCCTCCGCCTCTTAACCACTGTGTCAATCTCTTTTTTTTTCATCACTCTCCCATTATTTCTGTCTCTGTCGGTCCCTGTTTTTACTTCCATTCTGATTTCCACTGTCATCCCTCCAGCTCCCTCTCCTCGCTCTTTGTGGTTTCTTTCTTCCTGTCATAACAAAGGGTCAGATGTAATCGGTAGAAGCTGACTTTTTCTTAAAGGTCCAATGCAACTGTTTTTATCTCAATAAAGTTCTGGGTCACAATTAAGTACCTCACTGTGATTTGGTTTTCAATTAAAATTGTAAAAAATATTCTCAGCAAAGAGCAATTTCTCAAGCAAGAATTTTGCTAGGAATTTTGCTAGGACTGACTGGGGGTGGTCTGAGTGGGGAGGGGAAAACTAGCTGTTATTGACAGAAGTTTAGAACTCTCTTTCTTATTGGTCTATTAACTAATTGACCGTCTGGTGATGTCACCAAAACAGGCAGAAATTTAATGTGGTCTATTCAAACAGCTCTTACACTAAAAGGGCATTATCATAATTTTCACAACTTCACAGTGTTATTCTAACCTCATAGTGTGGAAATATATAAACTCAGCAAAAAAAGAAACGTCCTCTCACTGTCAACTGCGTTTATTTTCAGCGAACTTAACATGTGTAAATATTTGCATGAACATAACAAGATTCAACAACTGAGACATGAACTGGACAAGGTCCACATACATGTGACTAACAGAAATGGAATAATGTATCCCTAAACAAAGGGGGGGTCAAAATCAAAAGTAACAGTCAGTTTCTGGTGTGGCCACCAGCTGCATTAAGAACTGCAGTGTATCACCTCCTCATGGACTGCACTAGATTGACTAGTTCATGCTGTGAGATGTTACCCCACTCTTCCACCAAGGCACCTGCAAGTTCCCGGACATTTCTGGGGGGAATGGCCCTAGCTCTCACCCTACGATCCAACAGGTCCCAGACGTGCTCAATGGGATTGAGATCCAGGCTCTTCGCTGGCCATGGCAGAACACTGACGTTCCTGTCTTACAGGAAATCACACACAGAACGAGCAGTATGGCTGGTGGCATTGTCATGTTGGAGGGTCGTCAGGATGAGCCTGCAGGAAGGGTACCAACATGAGGGAGGAGGATGTCTTCTCTGTAACGCACAGCGTTGAGAAATGCCTGCAATGACAACAAGCTCAGTCCGATGATGCTGTGATACACCACCGAGGACCATGACGGACCCACCATCTCCAAAACGATTCTGCTCCAGAGTGCAGGCCTCGGCGTAAAGCTCATTCCTTCGACGATAAACGCAAATCTGACCATCACCCCTAGTGAGACAAAACTGCGACTCGTCAGTGAAGAGCATTTTTGCCAGTCCTGTCTGGTCCAGCGACGGTGAGTTTGTGCCCATAGGCGACGTTGTTGCCGGTGATGTCTGGTGAGGACCTGCCTTACAACAGGCCTACAAGCCCCCAGTCCAGCCCCTCTCATCCTATTGCGGACAGTCTGAGCACTAATGGAGGGATTGTGCATTCCTGGTGTAACTCAGGCAGTTGTTGTTGCCATCCTGTACCTATCCCGCAGGTGTGATGTTCGGATGTACCGATTCTGTGCAGGTGTTGTTACACGTGGTCTGCCACTGTGAGGATGATCAGCTGTCCCTCCTGTCTCCCTGTAGCGCTGTCTTAGGTGTCTCACAGTATTGACATTGCAATTTATTGCCCTGGCCACATCTGCAGTACTCATGCCTGTTTGCAGCATGCCTAAGACACGTTCACGCAGATGAGCAGGGACCCTGGGCATCTTTCTTTTGGTGTTTTTCAGAATCAGTAGAAAGGCCTCTTTTAGTGTCCTACGTTTTCATAACTGTGACCTACCGTCTGTAAGCTGTTAGTGTCTTAACGACCACAGGTGCATGTTCATTAATTGTTTATGGTTCATTGAACAAGCATGGGCAACAGCGTTTAAACCCTTTACAATGAAGATCTGTGGAGTTATTTAGATTTTTACGAATTATCTTTGAAAGACAGGGTCCTGAAAAAGGGCTGTTTCTTTTTTGGCTGAGTTTAGATATGTTTTTTACTGCACTCGGCCATTAAATGAAAATAATATCTGTGGAATGAATGTCATAGAACCAAATATTGCTAAAAACATAAATTCATTGTTTTGTTGATTAAATATGCAGGATATAATGTAAAATAGTCATTGTTATGGCATTGAATCATCTCAACAGAATCCATGTGAGTTTACTCATGACCATTCACTTACTCCATCTTCTTCTAATCAAATCAAATCAAATTCATCCTTCTATTTCTCTTCTCTTTTTCCTCTCTTTTCACCAGTCTCTTTCCCCGTTTCTTCTTTTCTAAAAATGTGACACCTCTGTGCTCTCCTCTGTCTCCTCCATGCTCCCCCCGTTCCTCTTTGCTCCCCCCTTCTCCCTGTCAGTACCCTCTCGCTCTCCTCTTTGTGCTCGTTCCTTTTTCCCTCGCTCTCCTCTGTATTCTGTCAGTGTCACCCTCTCCCAGAGTTCTATTTCTATTTCCTGTCTGAGGCCTGCTCACCGCCCTGCAGCGTGAGGCCTTTAATAAAAACACACTTTACTTTTAGACAATGGAGAGTCAGCATCATTTAATCATCCCAGCCCCATGTTCATTTCTTCACCTCACTGTGTGCTTGTAGATCTCTCTGAAGTCTGGCTATGTGTTCCATTGGAGCCATTCCTCCATAACAAATGCCTGGCAGACCTCCAAATGCCTAACAGACCTCCATTTAGTTAATAGCCTTTTAAGAATATAGTGCTGACATGGTTGAACGTTCCCCATGCTCTGCTCATTTGGCCGTTCCTATCTACTCTTGCACACTTCCTCATCAGTGCACCCGCCATCCAGCCATTCACTCCATCACTCCTTTTCACTCTCGTAACACACACACTCTTATGTCAATTTCAACCTCCCAGATCTGTTTTAACGCTCAGGGCAGTAGAGTTCTGACGGCCAGCGCTGACAAGACGGCTCGCCTGTGGGACGTCCAGTCTGGCGTCTGTCTGCAGGTCCTCGAGGGACACACGGACGAGATCTTCTCCTCTGCCTTCAACTACGAGGGTGACACCATCATCACAGGTAATATGTACCCTCTATCAGGGCTGGGGTCAATTCCATTTCAATTCAGCATTAAGTTAGCATTGAGAAAAATGTGAATTTCAGTTTACTTCCTGATTTGTCAGAAATGGAATTGAGCCCAACTCTGCCCTCTATATAATCATACCTAGTTCAAATGTAGCGATGCCATTGCAACCTCTTCACAGCCAAACAAGCATAATTTTTTCTCCACTCACAAACACTTTATCAAGGTTCAAATGAACAGGCCATAGCTGGGTGCGGTGAGCTACCTCCTTTTCATCCACCTGTCCCTGTCTTCTCTCTGCTGCAGGCAGCAAGGACAACACCTGTCGCATCTGGCGCTGACCCATCCTGTGGTCAGTGGTCAGTAGGGTGTGTGAGGAGGGGAAGGCCATCTGTCCATCCACCAACAAAGAAGATGACTCCAACAGGGCCCCGATTGAAGATGCCCTTCCTGGAAGTTATCACTAACCCAACGTATGTGACCTCTAACCTCCTAGTTGCTGTGGAGTAAGATTCAGTAGAACGGATAGCTTTGGTGAATGAATTTGGTCCCACTGTCATTTTACTATGTAGGACTGTCTCGACAGACAGTTTAGTGCTGTGGATGCATCCCAATGGCACCAAATCTCTATTAAGTGCACTACTTCTGAGCAGGGCCTATAGGGCTTTGCGGCCTGCATTCAACAGTTAGGATTTGACCTGGACTGGTCACTTTGGTCCTCTGTCATGTTCAGTGTTGATACTCAGTGTTTGTTTGTGTGTTAATAGTAGAATGGGCTGGACGGAATAATGTTTTCTCTACCCCTCTTTTGCTCAATAAAGTCTATTCATGCTCACATATTACATGGATTTATTGATCTCGAAAGATAAAGATACATTCAGTTTCTACAGCAACAGAGTTGAATTGTGTGCTTTTTAATGGCAACGATTTAACACTAGGGTACCACTACGCAGATAAAACCTGACAAACCAGATTCACGTACAAATTAGACACTACAAACCTTCTCTGTCTTTCTGATAGTAGTAAAAATGAAACGATAGAGAGCAGTCTTTCTACCCCAAGGTGCAGCAGTTCAAGAATCTACAATATGTACAGCTATCCATGATAAACAATTCTCAAAGAACATGAAGAACGACAGATTACTTACATAAGAACGACAGAGAACAATGAAGAATGACAGATAACTTAAGCAGAGTTCAAAGCTACAACAGAAGTAGACAACGTTGGCCGATGTAAACGACAACTATGTTCATCTGGGTCCGTATTCACAAAGCATCTCAGATTAGGAGGGCTGATATAGGATCTGTTTGGTATGATTACCAGAACCGGGGGGGGGGGGGTCTGATCCTAGATCAGCATTCCTGCATTGAGACACATTGTGAATACAGGCTCTGGGGCAACTGTCAAGTGTAGTTAGTGCACACCTATGTTGCTGTCAGCAAATACCAACTGGAATGATGGCTGCTGTCTGACAGTCTCTTCAAGATAGCTACTGTACATTAAAACATCATCTGGTGTCTTTTTGAGTTTGATTGGTTGAGGGAATGTGGTACAGTGTTCTATTGGTGCCTTGTTGTGTGTGTTTATGTTTAATAAATACATCATTTATAAAGTAACACATCAGATTGTGAAAATGTAATGTATAGGATATATAACAACTAAAGGAATACAAATTCTGCAGGCTAGAATCTCAGATGGCTGATTTGTTTGCACTAAATAAATAAGGCCTACACCCCAAACTGATGCTGGGTTTTCCATGGGTTCGTCTAACTAGGGACCGTGCATCAGAAAATGAGAAACATGCTTATCTTATTAAAGGGAGACATGTCTGCTCACTGCAGCCTAATGAAAGTCCTCAGTCCCATAAGGTGTGTATAATGTCACGGGATGTGGTGTTTCTTTTAGCCTGGAAGCCCGACCTGTTTGGGCTTCAGCCAGATCTTCTATTCCTCGTTGTCCATTGACCATAGGAGTTGGTAAGACAGCACAAACTAATCTGGGACCTTCTATCCTAGTAGCCAGACTTCTAGCGTTCCCTGTCATGGCTTACATCACAATTAACGAAAGAGGAATTGGCTAAAGCACAAAAAGATCTGGCTACCAGGCTAGGTTTTTTTTCATGATTCGCACTCCGTTTGCTGGGAATCACTAGGCTTGATGGTGGGGTTTGATGCATGGGGGGGGGGGGGGGGGTACACACAGTTGGGGACATTGGCTGGTTTGTGTAGATGGGGTGTGTTGGCAGAGCCTAGTGGGTCTCCAGTAGCCAGTCGAAAAGACTGGACAGAGAGCTGCCTCCGTCCTCCTCCCGGTGGAGCTTACAGAACTGGATGACAGCATTGAAGAGATCTCCGATCCTCCATGCCTTCTGAGACACCAGCTGCAACACCCTCTGGAACTGAGACATCACACTCAGCCAGATTACCATGCTCCTTGTGCACTACACGAGACATGCACATAACAGAGTACAATACACACACACGCGTAGGGGCATAATCAGAGTCTGTGTACCTGCATGTGCTGTGCTGCACCCACCGTGGACGTCCTCTCCTTACACTTCCTGAAGTAGACGGCATGCAGGCCCAGCTCGGAGGCAGCGATCCACTGCAGGGCCAAGCGCAGCTCTGAGTCCACACACTCTGGATCCAAGTCACAGTTGACCACCAGAAGCTCCCTGTGGCTGCTACTGCCCCCTACTGTCCACAGGGAGCTGCCCTCTGCAACACACAGGAAATACATCATGCCCACTTTCTGTATACATCAAGCTCACTTCGTGTAGTGTCAATGCCAAAGCTAGGTCCGATGGAACATTGGATGGATTTGGCACTAAATAGGTTCAAGTTAGGTTGGGTATAGAGGGCTTGATACCATCAATGTTGGGGAGTAGTGAAATACATTTAGTTCAACTATTTAAATACATTTTTCAGTAGCTTGGTGGTAGTTAAACTCATTTAAAATCTTGGTAGTGGTTTTAGTAGTTAATTACTTTGCCATTTAGTGGTGTAGCTAACTACTGGAACTAAACACTACTTTTTTTGCACAAATAAAATATGGGTGAAGTAGGCAAGAATTGACTTTTGTTTTCGGCATCAGACCTGCCTAATTCTAACTTGAAACACTTCTTGTGTGCCTCATTCTCACTTTTTGTGTTTAAAAGGCTAAATTACACATGATGTTAACATCTGACTCCAGAGTGAACAGTTATTGCAATTTGTATTTATTTTTCTGCAATTTGTTCTGGCAATTTAACATTTCAGATTTAGATATATAGTACCGGTCATAAGTTTGGACACACTTACTCATTCAAGGGTTTTTCTTAATTTGTACTATTTTCTACATTGTAGAATAATAGTGAAGACATCAAAACTATGAAATAACACATGGAATCATCCAAACTTTTGACTGGTACTGCAATTTCTCACGAAGTAGTTAAGGGATGTAGTGAATTACTTTTTTCTAAGTCACTTTAGTGAAGTTTAACTTCTTCCAGTGTGAAGTCATTTGTAGCTTGGTAAACTTTATTTTCAGTGTAGTTTCCCCAACACTGGATACAATGCCGCTCTATTGACCTAAAATGTTTAACTGGCACCACAGCAGAGATAAAGCAGTGATATATTTACAATTTCGACATTTGAGTTAGAATATTCATAGATCTTACAGTGAAGAGGCTGAATAGAAGTTATCGCGAAGACAAACGAGAACAAAGATGAGACAGTAGGGGAGACAGAGAGAGTTGAGTTTCCTGTGTGACAGATATAGACAGTAATGACATGGAAATGAGACAGTGTGATGTAGTGTGTGTGTGTGTGTGTGTGGGTGTATATGTGTGTGTAAGACAAGGTGACACTACTCACCATTTACGTTCTCCTTGCTCTCCCTTAGGTGACCCTTGTCTGCCTCCTCACTGAGAACAGAGAACATGACCATTAAGACAATACAGTAGGTCGCGTTCTGATTTTTTCACGTTCTACCGTTAGGCCAGATTTACTAAGCAGCAGTTTTTTTCAGTAAGGGATAACACTAAAAACAAAGGAAGAAAAAGGAAAATGTCATATTTTTCACCTTTCTGTCAATCTTAATCCGTCTCACCTATTTGTTCTGTCCTGAATGTTTCATTTCCTTAACATTTTGGGGGGTGCAAACACTTATTTAATCTAGCAGTGGGGTGTGAATTTACTTACTCCCTGTCATGGATTTAAAAACACTTAATTAGTGTAAGCATGGGGTAGCTAGCCGGATGGATCACCCACCACATTTCCTACATCGGTTGATCTCTTCATGAGGTGGTGAACAAGTACACACTTCATAAACAAGGTAGAGACTAGAGAGAATCAGACTGGAGCCTATGAGACTGCATTCTCCTGTTCAAAGGGCCTTATTTAAAGCCTCAGCGCTGTGTTGTAGGAGTATAGCCTGCACGTTGTAGGAGTGTTTTCATGTTGTTAGAAGTTATCAGTTACCTGTTCACTGTGCTCTGACTGGGGATGTCAGACAAGCCCTCCAAGTCTGCCAGACCCAGGCTAGACGTGCTGCTGTTCCCGTTCCTGCAAATCCAAACAGAACCAAAACTCATATCCTGTCTCTTGAAATGCGACACAATCAGTGACTTGTGAAAGGAACAAGGAGCTGCAGTGAAGCGAGCAACGTTGTTCATTAGCTGGTGATTAACATAGAAACAGCAGCTGAGCAGAGTGGCTGGGCTGGCAGAGAGAACCTGACTGGCAATTGGCCCTTCTGTGTGGAAATGGGGGATGTGGAACGATTGAGAAGTCGGGCGGAGTGGGCGACCATGTCCAGTGTCAGCAGCGGAGTTAATCGGGGATGAGGTGGTCAGGTGGAGAGGAAGGCAACAGCGACCAGGTGTTTGTTTCTGCCACAGCTGTCTGCACTGGCAGATTAAAGCAGCGCACATTTCATCCCCACTACTGTCAAGCTGAAGCCAGCCAGCCACACAGCCCTCCTCCTGGTCTTCTGGAGCCTACAACTGTATCCATCCCACTCTTTTATCTATCCCCTGGTCTCATTTCTCCTGGCTTAGAGGAATGGCAGTAATAGACTTGCTACCTCAGTCTTTTGGCTTGGCTGCGTGTCAGTATGAGACTAGCTTGTGGAACTGAGAAATGGCACTAGCTGGGAATGATAAAGCTAATGGTCTGTGGGCGTTTGATACGTGAAAAGCAGTGTGACATCATACCTATGCTAGCGCGGCTGCAGCCCCACTCTCTCTAACTATATTTCAGCGCAGGCTGCAGGCCCCAAGAGCTCCACACCACGCTTGTTAAGGAGTAGGGCTGAGTGCACTAGGTGAGCTCTCTGCCAGTGAGCGGAAAGCCCCCGGGCAGACAGCTATTCCACTGCAGCAGCAAAGGCCGAAGACTGGCACAGGACAGCAAAGAGTGAGCAGCAATGGGCTGATGAGAGGGCGACGGACGGCGAGGGCGGTAGTAGCGGTAGGAGTGCTAGGAGCGGTGCATGATAGGACGGAGCAGTGGTTGGTTGCTACGGTTACTGACCCCTCGCTCAACTGGATAAAACTACTGGTCTCCTCGTGGGGGTCGTCATCAGGGGCGATCTGGGACCAGCTTTCTGAGCTGTCCTCACTGCTAGCACTCAGAGAGCGCTTGTTTCGTTCATCTACAGCGGGTACCGCAGCGGGCGCAGAGGGCACTGCCGTCTTGTCTCTCTCAAAGCTGGGGAGAGCAAACAGCAGGGTCAACCACTGTATACACTCTTAGAAAAAAATTGTCCTTAAAGTGTTCTAGCAGGCTGTACCTGTAGGAACCTTTTATGGTTCTAGTTAGCCATTTTTTTCTAAGAGTGTACATGCAGTGGCTTGCGAAAATATTCACCCCCCTTGTTTGTGTCACAAGAAAAAATATTTTACATCTTCAAAGTGGTAGGCATGTTGTGTAAATAAAATGATACAACCCCCCCCAAAAAAAAAAATCTATTTTAATTCCAGGTTGTAAGGCAACAAAATATAAAAAATGCCAAGAAATAAGACAAAAAAACAGAACTTGAGTGTGCATAACTATTCACCCGCCCCAAAGTCAATACTTTGTTAGAGACACCTTTTGCAGCAATTACAGCTGCAAGTCTCTTGGGGTATAAGTTTGGTACATCTAGCCACTGGGATTTTTGTCCATTCTTCAAGGCAAAACTGTTCCAGCTCCTTCAAGTTGGATGGGTTCTGCTGGTGTACAGCAATCTTTAAGTCATACCACAGATTTGAAATTTGATTGAGGTCTGGGCTTTGACTAGGCCATTCCAAGACATTTAAATGTTTCCCCTTAAACCACTTGAATGTTGCTTTAGCAGTATGCTTAACGTCATTGTCCTGCTGGAAGGTGAACCTCTGTCCCAGTCTCAAATCTGTGGAAGACTGAAACCGGTTTCCCTCAAGAATTTCCCTGTATTGAACGCCAACCATCATTCCTTCAATTCTGATCAGTTTCCCAGTCCCTGCCGATGAAAGACATCCCCACAGCATGATGCTGTTATTCTCGGGGGGGTGGGAGGTGTAGGGTTTGCACCAGACATAGCGTTTTCCTTGATGGCCAAAAAGCTACATTTTAGTCTCATCTGACCAGAGTACCTTCTTCCATATGTCTCCCACATGTTTTTTGGCAAACACCAAACTTGTTTGCTTATTTTTTCTTTAAGAAATTACTTTTTTTCTGGCCACTTCCGTAAAGCCCAGCTCTGTGGAGTGTATGGCTTAAAGTGGTCTTATGGACAGACACTCCAATCTCCGCTGTGGAGCTTTGCAGCTCCTTCAGGGTTATCTTTGGTCTCTTTGTTGCTTGGTGGTGTCCCTTGCTTAGTGGTGATGCAGACTGGGGCCTTTCAGTACAGGTGTATATATACTGAGATCATGTGACAGATCACGTTCCACTTAGAATACACACAGGTGGACTTTATTGAACTAATTATGTAACTTCTGAAGGTAATTGGCTGCACCAGATCTTATTTAGGGGCTTCATAGCAAAGGGGGTGAATACATATGCACACACCACTTTTCCGTTGTTTATTTTTTGAAACTAGTTATTTTTTTCATTTTACTTCACCAAGTTGGACTATTTTGGGGAAGTCCATTACATTAAATCCAAATAAAAATACATTTAAGGTTGTAATGCAACAAAATAGGAAAAACGCCAAGGGGGATGAATACTTTTGCAAGGCAAAGGCACTGTATGGTGTGATGGGTTTGGGAGACTGGGAGGAGCTCAACCCCTCTGATTTGAACCTCCCCCTCATTGGTTGATTTGGTTCCATATATTTTTCTTGGGATACAAATTGTAAAATGATTGATTATAAAATGCAGTTTTTTTAAGTGTGCTATGTACTGTGACTATACACATTTTACATTTGTGTTGGGCCGATGATACTTGCTCATCACATATTACATACAACCCCCCACCACCACAACCAAGTATTGGCCTTTTTAAAATCTTTGCCCCTTTTATAGAGGGTGGATAACCCAGGTCCTTTAGTGTGTAAAGGATTTTTTTGTATTTGTACCTATCCAAATTAACCATAAATAAATAATGAAATGAAAGGCTATAGTGTTGGCTGGTTTTTTAATGCAACAGAGCAACTGATGAATTTAAATCCTGATTAGATGATTGAAAGCTGCCAGATTCCCATAGTGGGTTAAGGTGTTGTTTGTCAATGTCAATGAACCTCACATTACCAAAAGGGAAAGACTCACCTGGCGATCTGTTCAACATCTGCCCTGGTCGTCTCCCCCTGCCTGGGACAGGTACCCCGACCCCACTCCCCCCTCTCTCCCGAGCTTTTGCTCGCCTCCGGCACACAGGCACTGTTGGGGCGAGTGACTCTGAACTTACAATGGCTAAACCCAAGTCGTTATATATTTTTTCTTGTGCATTTAGCTATTTTGCTATTTGCCTCATGACTCCTGCATGCTTTGTTGACTATGAA
This sequence comes from Oncorhynchus nerka, assembly GCF_034236695.1. Lineage (NCBI taxonomy): Eukaryota > Metazoa > Chordata > Actinopteri > Salmoniformes > Salmonidae > Oncorhynchus > Oncorhynchus nerka. Next base: position 64,352,623 of record NC_088409.1, on the reverse strand, counting down.
CATTCTTGTTTACCCAACCGTGGGACAGACTATGCTTGTACCCATACTCGAGACTCTGACTCTCTATTGGTTACACAGACTTTTGGCCTTCCATCCTATTCTAACCCCCTCTCGCCGGCATTGTATTCATGTCACCTGATGAATTTGCTGTATAATATGATCTTGTTGCCATCTAATGTGCATTCAAATGTCATAAATCAACACTGCAGAGCTCTCTCTGTCCTCTGCCGTGCCTTGATTGTATTACTGTTGATATCTGGAAATATGCATGTACACCCTGGCCCATCTACTGTTGCTAGCCCCAATTCTGATTTGTGCTCTGATATCGGTTTCACGGATTTCTGCTCTCGTAAAAGCCTGTGTTTTCTGCACGTTAACACTAGAAGCTTATTACCTCAAATGAAAGTGTGGCTTCACAGCTCCAATTCAGGATGTGTTGGTCATTACTGAGATGTGGTTAAAAAAAGAGTGTTTTGAATACTGATGTTAACCTTTCTGGTTATAACCTTTTTCGGCAAGACAGATCTTCCAAAGGTGATGGAGTGGCAATCTTTACCAAGGAACACCTTCAATGCTCAGTTGTCTCCACCAAGGCTGTCACCAAACAATTTGATTTGCTGGTTTTTGTTGACTGCTGGGTGTTATCATCCTCCATCAGCACCGGCCTGTACCCTACCTGCCGTAAACTCTCTCCTGGCCCCTTACACTAAGTCTGAATTTGTCTGCTAGGTGACCTAAACTGGGACATGCTTAAACCACCTGATCAAGTCCTAAAGCAATGGGACTCTCTAAATCTTTCTCAGATTATTACCAATCCCACAAGGTAGGACTCCAAACACCCAGAAAAGGCTACTTTTCTCGATGTTATCCTCACAAATAGTCCTGATAGGTATCAGCCTCAAGGCTCAATCCTAGGCCCCACGCTCGTCTCAATGTACATCAACAACATAGCTCAGGCAGTAGGAAGCTCTCATCCATTTATATGCAGATGATACAGTCTTCTACTCAGCTGGCCCCTCCCCGGATTTTGTGTTAAACACTCTACAACAAAGCTTTTTTAGTGTCCAACAAGCTTTCTCTGCCCTTAACCTTGTTCTGAACACCTCCAAAATAAAGGTCATAGTGGTTTAGTAAGAAGAATGCCCTTCTCCCCACAGGTGTGAATACTACCTCTGAGGGTTTAGAGCTTGAAGTAGCCACCTCATACAAGCAATTGGGAGTATGGCTAACAGTACACTGTCCTTATCTCAGCACATAATCAAGTTGCAGGTGTAACGGATGTGAAATGGCTAGCTAGTTAGCGGTGTTCGCGCTAAATAGCGTTTCAATCGGTGACATCACTTGCTCTGAGACCTTGAAGTAGTAGTTCCCCTTGCTCTGCAAGGGCCGCGGCTTTTGTGGACCGATGGGTAACGATGCTTCGAGGGTGACTGTTGTTGATGTGTGCAGAGGGTCCCTGGTTCGCGCCCGGGTATGGGCGAGGGGACAGTCTAAAGTTATACTGTTACATTGGTGCCGTGACCCGGATCACTGGTTGCTGCGGAAAAGGAGGAGGTCAAAAGGGGGGTGAGTGTAACGGATGTGAAATGGCTAGCTAGTTAGCGGTGTTCGCGCTAAACAGCATTTCAATCGGTGACGTCACTTGCGCTGAGACCTTGAAGTAGTAGTTCCCTTTGCTCTGCAAGAACCGCGGCTTTTGTGGAGCGATGGGTAACGATGCTTCGAGGGTGACTGTTGTTGATGTGTGCAGAGGGTCCCTGGTTCGCGCCCGGGTATGGGCGAGGGGACGGTCTAAAGTTATACTGTTACACAGGCTAAGGTTAAATCTCGACGTGGTTTCCTCTATCGTAATTGATCCTCTTTCACCCCATCTGCCAAACTAACCCTGATTCAGCTGACCATCCTACCCATGCTAGATTACGGAGACGTAATTTATAGATTGGCAGGTAAGGGTGCTCTCGAGCGGCTAGATGTTCTTTGCCATTCGGCCATCAGATTTGCCACCAATGTTCCTTATAAGTCACATCACTGCACTCTATACTCCTCTGTAAACTGGTCATCTCTGTATACCTGGCGGAAGACTCACTGGTTGATTGGTTGATGTTTATTTATAAAATCCTCTTAGGCCTCACTCCTCCTATCTGAGATGCCTACTGCAGCCCTCATCCTCCACATACAACACCCATTCTGCCAGTCACATTCTGTTAAAGGTCCCTAATGCACACACATCCCTGGGTCGCTCCTCTTTTCAGTTCGCTGCAGCTAGCGAATGGCACGAGCTGCAACAAACACTCAAACTGGACAGTTTTATCTCTTCATTCAAAGACTCAATCATGGACATTCTTACTGACAGTTGTGACTGCTTTGCGTGATGTAATGTTGTTTCTACCTTCTTGCCATTTGTGCTGTTGTCTGTGCCAAATAATGTTTGTACCAGGTTTTGTGCTGCTACCATGTTGTGCTGCTGCCATATTGTGTTGCTACCATGCTGTGCTGTCATGTGTTGCTGCCATGCTATGGTGTTGTCTTAGGTCTCTCTTTATGTAGTGTTGTGCTGTCTCTCTTGTCGTGATGTGTGTTTTGTCCTATATTTTTTTTAATGTATTTCTATTTTTAATCCCAGCCCCCGTCCCAGAAGGAGGCCTTTTGGTAGGCCGCCATTGTAAATAAGAATTTGTTCATAACTGACTTGTCTAGTTAAATAAAGGTTAAGTAAAAAATAAAAAGATACAGATGACTCGTTCCCTAATTGGAGTTTATTAAGTGTTACGTGAAAAACCAGCAAACCCTGCAATCGTTTAGCAGCCTAAATGTAATAATCTCTTCCATCTATTTTCCTTTTCATCTTATTTATTGCATGTGTCAATCCAATCTAGAGGTAACTGCCAAAATAATGGAAACACTTGAGTAAATGAGGGATACAAAGTATATTGAAAGCAGGTGCTTCCACACAGGTGTGGTTCCTAAGTTAATTAAGCTATTAACATCCCACCATGTTTAGGGTCATGTATGAAAAGGCTTGTCAGGCCATTATTTTGGCTACGATGGGTATTTACTAGGATCCCCATTAGCCGCTGCAAAAGCATCAGCTACTCTTCCTGAGGTCCACAGGATGACAATTCCCCCCTCCCACAGGGCACAGGTGGTCACTGAATGGTTTGATGAGCATCGAAACTATGTAAACCATATGCCGTGGCCATCTCAGTCACCAGATCTAAACCCAAATGAACACTTATGGGTGATTCTGGAGCGATGCCTGAGTCAGCGTTTTCCACCACAATCAACAAAGCACTAAATTATGGAATTTCCCGCAGAAGAATAGTGTCGCATCCCTCTGATAGAGTTTAGAATCTTGTAGAATCTATCCCAAGGTGCACTGAAGCTGTTCCGGAATGTGGTGGCCAAACGCCCCATTGGTCTGTCTTTCATTTTGGCAGTTACCTGTATATGATACTAAGATTCTTTTTCTGAAGTATCAACATTTACAAATAACCTCCAAAGTATTTAAACCCCATTGTCTATTTTCCTTTCTAAACACATAAACGTTATATTTGATCTGCTCTACCTATTTGTGCGATCTTGTGTTGTCACCTATGTCAACGTGGTCTGTAAATGTTTTTCGCTTAGCTGATGAGCTCAAGATTCTGGAACACCAATAAAGTGACCTGAAGTACATTGGAAGTTATCTGTAACCTCCTATATGTGGTGCCCAACTCTTCCAATACCAGGCCTCCCTGCAGTGTGTATATATTCATGTTTCACTGCTCCCCTAAAGGCCACTCTCACTTTACCAAGGTCTGTGTGAATCTTCTCACCTTACTGAGTCCTTGTTACACAATTGACCTCTGAGTGAAATGTCAGACCCAAATTACAGGACAATATTATGCCACTGTTGCATGTAGTCTGTGTCTCTTATATGCATAATATACTGTATGTGTGACATACACTCGTCTCCATATGTATTTGGAAAGGGAATTCTTTCTTTTTTATTTGAGATCCAATGTTTCCTTTGAGGCGACAGTACAGAATGTCACCTTTTACAGTGCCCTCCATTATTATTGGGACAGAGAAGCATTTTGACTTATTTTGGATCTACACTCCAAAAGTGTGGATTTGAATTCAAACCATGACTATGAGGTTAATGTTCAGACCGTCAGCTTTCATTTGAGGGTATTTCCACTCATATCTGGTGAACCGTTTAGAAGGATAGACCTGAAAATAGCTGTGCAATAACACTCCCCATCACACCTGATAGAGCTTGAGAGGATCTGCAGAGAAGAATGGGAGAAACTCAACCAGATACAGGTGTGCCAAGCTTGTAGCGTCATTCCCAAAAATACTTGAGGCTGTAATAGCTGCCAAAGGTGCTTCAACAAAGTACTGAGTAAATGGTCTGAATACCTATGTAAATGTGATATCCGTTTTTTATGTTTTATAAATTTGCACAAAAAAATTTCTAAAAACCAGTTTTATTTGTCATTGTGTATTATTGTGTCTAGATTGATGAGAATAATAATGCTGTAACATAACAAAATGTGGTAATAGTCAAGGGGTCTGAAAACTTTCTGAATGCACTGCATGTGTGTATTGGTTCCATATTCATAGCACACAATGACTACATCAAGTTTGTGACTCTACACATTTGTTGGATACATTTACTGTTTCTTTTGGTTGCGTTTCAGATTATTTTGTCCCCAATAGAAATTAATGGGAAATAATGTATTGTGTCATTTTGGAGCGTTGGACTAGTAACCGAAAGGTTGCCAGATGTGGCCAGATGTGCAACTGCGACCCAAACTGGCCATTGTTTTATTAGAAAAATGATGGCCCTTTATAATGTCCACTTAACGTTATGTCCATAGGATGCAGTATCCAGAAATCATATTTTTTCCAGCTTTTGCTTCCCTGCTTGTATATGTGCATAATATAATGTGAGCTTAATCAAAAAGTATTTAATAACTCCAAAAAGGTATAGCTGTAGGTTGTTGTAACATTTAAGCTTAAAACATGTTTTTCATTTTTTTGCACAGCAAGGATCATCGGTGTGGTTGAATGCAGCATTGCTGTGTGGTGCACTCAAATGTATTGTAGTTGAGTGGCCAGCCGAGGCTACTGCTCAAATGTATTGTAGTTGAGTGGCCAGCCGAGGCTACTGCTCAAATGTATTGTAGTTGAGTGGCCAGCCGAGGCTACTGCTCAAATGTATTGTAGTTGAGTGGCCAGCCGAGGCTACTGCTCAAATGTATTGTAGTTGAGTGGCCAGCCGAGGCTACTGCTCAAATGTTGCTGCAATAGGCCTACATGTTTCTCCTTTGCATTGTGTTTTGTTGCAGGTTTAGTTTTTTGGTTATTCATTGTCAAGCTTAACCGAAGCCAGAGACAGCCACATTTGACACGTTCCCTCTGCTGCACGCTGTAAGCGGGACATACGAAAGCAATGAGTGAAGTTGAATTCACTGATCCCAGCGCATCAGGCAGTCATTTCATAAAGTAGATGACTCAACTGTTGACTAATTCATACTAGCCTGTGTGTCCTATTCGGCCCACGGGCCTTGTGTTTGACACGTGTGCTATAGTCTATTAGCCATATAACTGGCTTGTGATCATTGTCCTTGCGAGTTTGATTATATTGACATTTCCAGATTTAGTTACAGTCGTCCGTTTTTGGGTCATTGAAACTGAAACAGTGCATCCTAGATGGGTGGAGGCAGCAGACGGTGTATGAGGCAAGCTGTGATTTACAACCCGATACAAATATTTTTTGGACAACCAAGAAATGGTAGTTGGTTTTGAAGAATAAACTGGGAATTTGATTTTTTTTTTTACTGATATTATGATTATCGGTTTCATATCTGCAAAGTAATTCAAACGCTGTCAGTTCCACTATAAATTAGTCAAGAGTTTAGTCCCATATTCCTTGCACGGAATGACTAAATCAATCTTGTGACTTTACAAACTCATTGGATGCATTTACAGTTTGTTTTGGTTGTGTTTTGGGTTATGTTTTGCCAGTACCTGAATGATGACAGCAGTACATTTCTTTCTAATTAAGTAGATAAGATGTTTCATCATGAATAATGATTAGGGAGATGCCGGTTAAGAGGCAACAACAAAACATGCTAACCTCTCACCATTACCAATAACTGGGGAGGTCAGAATTCTGAGGGGGATCTTTGTGCCTCTGTAACCTTCTCATCCATCATTATTCACGATTCAGTCATGATTATCCATTATCATGGTAGCATCCACATGAATGTAGAAGTGTTCAGAAACATCTTCTATTCTTATTTACAGTAAAAGTGACTCCAAAATGGCACAAAATATTATTCACCATTCAGTTCCTATTGGGCTAAACATAACGGGCAATTCCATGGTAACAGAAAACCCAAAACTATTATTGCAAAGTTAAACAAACCATACAACTCTATGCACAAGGATGACTTTCAACAATTTCCACAGAAAATGTTTTTTTTTAAATAATTTACTTGAATAACAGAATGACAGCACAAACCATTGCTTTTTGTTTGAAATACATTTTAAAAGAAAGAAATCGGAGCATCATTCTGTTAGCTTGGAATTGTCCAAATCCAGAACACAACCAAAACAAACCACAAATGCATCTAACATGTTTGTAGTCACAAGCTTCATGTTGTCATTGCCTGCAAGGAATGCGGGACCAAATAGCAACATTTGGATGACCTAAAAACAAGTGAATGTGTCCAAATACTTGTGAATTCTTCAAATGGGGGACTAGATATTAGAGGTCGACCGATTATGATTTTTCACCGCCGATACCGATTATTGGAGGACGGGGGGAAAGCCGATACCGATTAATCGGACGATTTTTAAAATGTATTTGTTATAATGACAATTACAACAATACTGAATGAACACTTATTTTAACTTAATATAATACATCAATAAAATCAATTTAGCCTCAAATAAATAATGAAACATGTTCAATTTGGTTTAAATAATGCAAAAAACAAAGTGTTGGAGAATAAAGTAAAAGCGCAATATGTGCCATGTAAGAAAGCTAACGTTTAAGTTCTTTGCTCAGAACATGAGAACATATGAAAGCTGGTGGTTCCTTTTAACATGAGTCTTCAATATTCCCAGGAAAGAAGTTTTAGGTTGTAGTTATTATAGGAATTATAGGACTCTCTATACCATTTGTATTTCATATACCTTTGACTATTGGATGTTCTTATAGGCACTTAAGAACTAGTATTGACAGTGTAGCTTCCATACCTCTCCTCGCTCCTACCTGGGCTCGAACCAGGAACACAACGACAGCTATCCTCGAAGCAGCGTTACCCATGCAGAGCAAGGGGAACAACTACACCAAGTCTCAGAGCAAGTGACATTTGAAACGCTATTAGCGCACACCCCGCTAACTAGCCATTTCACATCACATCATTACACCAGCCTAATCTCGGGAGTTGATAGGCTTGAAGTCATAAACAGCAGAGCTGCTGGCAAAACGCACAAAAGTGCTGTTTGAATGAATGCTTTTGAGCCTGCTGGTGCCTACCATCGCTCAGTCAGACTGCTCAATCAAATCATAGACTTAATTATAACATAATAACACACAGAAATGCAAGCCTTAGGTCATTAATATGGTCGAATTCGGAAACTATCATCTCGAAAACAAGACGTTTATTCTTTCAGTGGAATACGGAACCGTTCCGTATTTTATCTAACGGGTGGCATCCATAAGTCTAAATATTCCTGTTACATTGCACAACCTTCAATGTTATGTCATAATTACGTAAAATTCTGGCAAATTAATTTGCAATGAGCCAGGCGGCCCAAACGGTTGCATATAACCTGACTGCGTGCAATATTGCCTGCTAACCTGGATTTCTTTTAGCTAAATATGCAGGTTTAAAAATATAGACTTCTGTGTAATGATTTTAAGAAAGGCATTGGTGTTTATGGTTAGGTACACGTTGGAGCAACGACAGTCCTTTTCCGCGAATGTGCACTGCATCGATTATATGCAACGCAGGACACGCTAGATAAACTAGTAATATCATCAACCATGTGTAGTTATAACTAGTGATTATGATTGATTAAGTTTAATTCTAGCTAGCAACTTATCTTGGTTTCTTACTGCATTCGCGTAACAGGCAGGCTCCTCGTGGGGCAGGTAGTTAGAGCGTTGGACTAGTTAACCGTAAGGTTGCAAGATTGAATCTCTGAGCTGACAAGGTAAAAATCTGTCGTTCTGCCCCTGAACAAGAAGGTTAACCCACCGTTCCTAGACCGTCATTGAAAATAAGAATATATTCTTAATATATTCTTATTTAACTGACTTGCCTAGTTAAATAAAGGTTACATAAAGGTGTAAAAAAATATATAATAATAATAATAATCGGCGTCCAAAATTACAGATTTACGATTGTTATGAAAACTTGAAATCGGCCCCAATTAATCGGACGATTAATCGGTCGACCTCTACTAGATATATAAAGTGCTTTCATTTCTAAACTGTAAAACAGATATGAATGAAAACACCTAACTAAAAGCTGACATTCTGTACTCTTGCCTAATATGAAATGTCTAAAATGCTGGAGTATAGAGCAAAATAAAATAGAAAATGTTGCTTTACTGTCCAAATACATATTTATTTATTTAACCTTTATGCAACTAGGCAAGTCTTAAGAACAAATTCTTATTTACAATGACGGCCTACACCGACCAAACCCGGACGACGCTGGGCCAATTGTGCACCGCCCTTTGGGACTCCCAATCACGGCCGGTTGTGATACAGCCTGGATTCGAACCAGGGTGTCTGTAGTGACGCCTCTAGCACTGAGATGCAGTGCCTTAGACTGCTGCACCCCTGGGGAGCATATGGGGGAGTGTATATATATGCGTGTGTGTTTGGGTTTGTATCAGTGTTTATGAGTATCTGCAGTATGTCGTGACTAGAGGCATGTCTATGCCACCTTGAAGATCAAGGTTAGCTTTAGATAAAAGCTGTAGCCTCCAACACAGAAACATGACTCATAACCTGGCTGCGGGTGTGTATAACCCCAGAGACTTTCACAATAGACTACGTTCTCTCTGTGAATGCAGTAGAAGCCATTATGTGGCTGGGTCTCTGATACCCAACACTATAAAGAGTTTAACAACTCATGGATGGTTATTGATTTATAAACACATTAGGTCACAATTCAAGGTGTTTTGGAAAATAATTTCCAAGGAGGACTATGGAAACATACTACCATCTCTCTCTGTTTGAGGGTGTGATTGACTCACAGGGGAATCACTCACTGAGAGAGGGCTTACCTGCTGCGGCTCACTGAGGCCCTCTCAGCGCGCCACTGGGCTGTCCCCTCAGGGGGCGCTGGGTCCCAGGGGTGATGCCAGGCCCTTTCCACCGGGTTCCCAGACTCTGGATCGTCCCTCTGATCTGTCTCAATGTGGATCACCGGTACAGGGACCTCCCTGGGGCCCCTGATAGGGGGACCCGCTGCTGTACATGTGCTGTCTCCGCCCCCTCCTGGTTGCTCCTGGCTGGCTCTGCTCCGGGTGCAGCCAGGGCGGGAATGTTTGAAGCCTCTCCTCCTCTCCCCCACGGGCATGTATTGTTGTCGCCCCACCACGCCTCCTCCTCCGGCTCCATCCCCATCCTGCAGGGCAGACTTCCCGGTTTCCACGATATCTGCGGCCAGGCGGTTGGCATACTGCAGCATGTGGGTCTGGGACTCTGCATCCACCAGGTCAATGCTGTCCTCAGGGTCCGCAATGATCTTGTTCTTCCGCATCAGAGACTCAATGGAGCTGGACCAGGTCTCGTGGATCAGCATGTCGGTGATCTGGTCAGTCTGGCCCCTCTGGTACAGACATGAATCAGACTTGCAGAGGCCCGTGGCAGACACCTGCACCGAGTTGGTGGGGTAGATGTTAAGCGTGTCCCCGTGCATATTGCGGACAAAGCCATCAAAGGAGTTGGCCTTGATGGGCGAGTTGACGGTCAGCCTGGAGTCTGAGAAACGTCTGTCCGGCACGGAGGACTGACGGATACAGAAGAGGGTTCTGGGAGATGGAGGCAATAGGCTGTTGCTCCACTCTTTAGTTCTTCCCATACTGTAGTCTTTGCTCTCCATGTCCATGTCTTTGAGCATGAACCTGTAGAACTCCTCCGTGATGCTCTCCGTACTGGACTGCTTGGACAGACAGGAGGTGGCCCTCACATTGAGGTGGCCGTTCTTCTTGGTGGCTGCCTGCTGCACGGCTGCCGCCAGGATGCTGCTGGCGTTCTGCCCGGCGTAGTAGTCCAGGAGAAGGTCAAAACCCCGGCCCTCCATCTCCATCTGGTTCACCATGAAGCGGGAGAACTCGTCCGTAATACTCTCGCAGCTGGACTGCTTGGAGATGGAGCCTCCCCTGCTCAGGTTCTGGCCCAGCCGGCTGCCAGGGCCCAGGGTGTTGGGGGTACCCGGGGGACCTGCGTCCTCCTCTGGGATGCTTTCGTAGCTGGCGGCCTTGCCCCGGCTCCACCGCTCGCACTGCAGCCGGCTGCGGGTCTGCTGGCCGGGCTTGGAGGTGTCAACTACGTTGAGCTCGGGGCAGTTCATGATGCGGGCGGTGACCTCGGAGGCAAAGAGTGCGAATGGGTCAAGAGTCTGGGGCATGTCGTCTAGGTTGACGGTCTCATCCACCACGCGGTTGACCAGGCACTCCATCAACTCGGGCTGCTCTTCCGTCTTCCTCTTGATCTCACTGAGGCGTGGCGGCCGGTGCTTTTTGGATGCCACACCGCCGTTCTGGCCCTCCTTTCTGCGGAGGGCTGTGCAACAGGAGGGCAGCAGGTAGCCCCCCTCGGGGTAGTAGCCGGCTGCGCCCTTCAGGGCACAGAACCATGGCTGCTTCCCGCTGGAATTCTCCAGGCAGATGGCGGCCAGCTCAGTGGCCATGGAGACCACGGTGGTGGCCAGGTCATCAGCGAAGTAGTTGACAGGGGTAGTTCTGGACTCTGAGTCCATCTTTAGGCAGACCAAGGCCCCTGTGGAGGAGGAGCTAAAAGAGGACTGAGGGGTCAGAGAAGACTGTCTGCTGTCCGTACTGGCTCTCCATCTTTTCTCTGTGCCCAGGGATGAAGAGACCTGGTGGGCTAAGCTCTCTGTAAAAGGCTCTCTGATGTTTCCTCTGGCCTGCTGGCCCTGGAGGTCATAGCAGTCCTTAGTAGAGGACGAGACTTTAGTCTGAGCTTGTCCGAGCTGCTGCTGCTCTCTGAAATGTGGCGAGCTGTGAGACCCATAAGGTTCACTCTCCCTCTCGAGTCCATATTTGTCCTCCCTTATCGCGGAGTAGATGGGCGTCTTCTCTGCCCAGTGGGCTTCATAATTATCGGGCTGGCTGGAGCCATCGAAGCGCTGTAATTGACTTAATGGTTCCTTGGTGGTGGCGGCTGCCTCGTAGTCCCGGGAGCCGACATCACCCTCTTGTCTGTCAAACGACCCTATATCATATTTGGAAATGTCACCGATCCGCTTTGAAGTGAGACAAAGGACGTCGAAGAGCACATTGCTCACGCTCTCCTGCAGAAAGCCCTGGATATTAGGGACGTCTTTGCCCGGGCCTTCTAGTTCTCTTTTCTTTTTCGCTTTCTCAAACGCGTGCTTGAAGAGGCCATTGGCCACCTCGCTGATGAAATCGTCCACCTCAGTCTCATCCATCTTGTCCAGATAGGACTTTTTGGGAGACGTGATGCCATCCACGATCCTGTTGTGGGTGGACTCCAGTAGGTGGGCCACACTCTTGTAGTCCTGGGGCTGAGCCAGCACCCCTGCTGCCTCCTTGTGAAGAACTTCAGCGATGCTGGTGCGAAAGGCCTCAATGCTGGTTCCCTCAGCAATGCTGCAGTGAAGAGTGATTGCCGTGGAGGCCTGCGCTGCAGATAGGAGTCCCACGGAGGCAGCTGAGTAGACCTCAGTGGTGGAGTCATCTTCTGACTCGCAGCCCCCCTCCTCGGCCTCTTTAGCTAGCTCCACCACGGCCACTGCCCCCGCCACCTGGGCCATACCGCACATGGCTGAGGAGAAGGAGTAGTCAGTGCCCTCAGGGTCTCTCTGTCCCTCTCTCTCCATGTCCTCCTCTGTTGGCTCCATCGCTAGCTGCTCTGCTACCTGTGGACTGGAGATGGTGCCGATGACGCTGGCAGCACATGCCAGGGCCTGCTGCAGGGGTTTATTGGGGTGTCGTCCACTGGTAGTGGTGGTAGGGTGGAAGCTATGGGCCTCTGGTCCGTGTTCCGCCGTTACCTGTCTGGCAGCACCACCAACACCATACTCCACAGCCATGTGAGAGGCCTGAGTACCCAGCCACTCCGGTAGGCCCTCGCAATTATCCGGGCTCTGCACTATGACGATCTTAGGCAGCTCGAAAGAGCAGGCACGTGCCCGAGAGGGCTCCTCGACTCCTGTGCTGGTGAGGACGGCAGGGGGGCGGTGGCTGCCAGGGGTCATGCTCATAGCAGCCTCGGTGGCGAAGGACGGTTCGTCCTGAGACAGGCGGATGAAGGCGTCCTGCAGTACCGACTCAGCCAGGTTGGTGGCGTAGTGGCCGGCTGACTCCTTATTGTGGTGACCGCTAGCTCTCGCCGGTGCCCTTCCTCCTTGTTTCTTGTTGGCTGGGGGGGAGCAAATGGTCACCTCAGAGTCCTCGCTGGCAGGACTGTCCTGCCACTGGTTCTGGCCCAGGCGTCCCCTCTGACACGCAGGTCTATCGCTGTGCGCTGCGTCTGCCAACCCCACTGCCACATCACTGCACTCTGGCTCATTGGGGGGAGAGAGAGAGAGAGAGAGAGGCATGTCCAGACCTGTTAGAGAATAGTTCCATCAAACTCCCAATGTGCCACAACAACAGCAATGACAATCCAGCTCTGGTTTAACCAAGCTAGCAATAACACCAGCTATAGCTACCAACCAAACCCTAGCTGGTCCCAGTTAAGTGTGTGCTGTCTTACCAATGACCATAAGAGTTGGCTACACAGGCTATAATACAACACAGACAGATCTGGGAAAAGGCTAACTTACCCCCATGCAAAGTAAAAAAGAACCTATTAGATAAAAATATTACTGGTACATTGACTCAAAGGAGAGGCTAACCTTCACACAGTGTTGGTTCTAATTTCATACAGGCAGGGCTGAGAACAATACAGATACAAAAAACTATAAACATAAATGTATCCAAATAAACTACAAAAGACTTGTATTTTGTAATGTATTTAAATAAAATACATGTATTTTATATTTTAAAATACCAAAATACATTTGCATGTGCCGGCCCGAACAGAAACTAAATTCTCAGTATCAGTTACAAAAATGTTTTTCCTTGCAGTGACTGTAATATGTTGTTTAACTTCCTTAGTTGAGCAAGTCACTCTGGATAAGTGTGTCTGCTAAATGACCAACAAATGTAATGTATACAGTATGTGAAAATGAACATAACAAAATGAACTGCAAAGCACTCTGGGTTTTGTTTCGGGTGGAGCTCATGAATAATACTCATTATGCTTTGCAATTGTTCATTTTCACATATACATTTAGTTCATTTAGCAGATGCATTTATCACACCATAGTGCCATCAGACTTCTGATACCAATGCAATGCAAGGGGGCCACAAAATGTGAACCACTATAAATTACAGTATTTAGATACATTGGAGTGTAGTTCATCCCAATGTAATTCAAATGACAAAATACACAGAAGTAATTCAAATACGTATTTCAAATACATGTAACATAAATACTGTCCATCCCTACATACAGGAGATGAATTATAGATAAGGGGAGACTGCAGAAAAGCACGGCCAAGCTCAGGGCCATATACTGTATATTAATCTCAATCATGCAAGGGATACACGCACTAAGGAGCTACGAAGCCAGCCAGCCACAGAGAAGTGTTTCTACAGATGAAGACTGACAGGCACAAGAGAACAACAGCACAAGCGGCTGGGCGCCTGTCGTTCCCTTTTGAAACGAGACGAGGGACATCTTCAGTGGTAAGAATAGCTTTCAAGAAACATGTAGACTATTCATGATTTCCATACTGAAGACTATAATAAACACTACATCAATAACAACTTAAATCCTTACTGAGGTTGTTATCAGCACCTATACACTGACCTGTTTTGAGAGTAGGCTACTGAATAATGTATTACCTAACAGAAATGTCAGATTTTTCCTCCCAAAATGAGTGCTTCAAGTTAGTAGATTTGTAAATAATAAATGATTTATCCCATTTAGCATCCACTTTTGTCGAAAGTGACCTAGAACAGTGACTGAGATCGACATTTTCATATTGGTGCCCCAAGCAAGGATCAAACCCACAAACCTGCCGTTACTGTCCTCATGCTATTCAAACTTAGCCGCATAGGATTACATTACTCTACTTTCATATTCACCACATATGTCAGTAAAATATATTGAACTCAAATACAGTACATGGGTATTCAAAAGGATGAGAAAAAAATCACCATTTCGTAAGCCGTCATCCTCGCTGTCATCCCCCAGGTGTTCTGAGGCAGTGAGGAAGTCCTCCTCTATGGATGAGAAGGAGCGGTTGGTGTCGTCATCCATCCTCTGCCCTGCCATCATCCGCCCCTGAGACCCCTGCCTCTCCTGACCCCACTGTAGCCCGATCAGGAACTTGTTGATCTCATAGATGATGCTGGTGGGCCGCCGGCCCCCAGGACACTGGACCAGGCACACATCTGTACCCCTCTGGCCCTGGAGGCAATACACACATACATACACACACGCAGGCACACAGGTACAAACACACACACACAGGTACAAACACACAGGTACAAACACAAACACACACACACACACACACAGAGGAAGGAAGGAAGGAAAGAATTCAATAATTGATAAGTTCTACCTTGTCTGCTCGTGTAATACTCAGAGCTGACGAGTCAGTCAATGGGTGGATGGAGGGATCTCAACAAACCATAAAATGAGAAGGAAGAAGATGTGTGTGTGCTCACCTGTGTGTGGGTGGGGTACTGGTGAGGGTGAGATGGGTCCGGAGTCTCCAAACCACCGAGCAGCAGGATCTCGTTCACCTTGGGCTGTCGCACGCTCAGAGAGCCAACCAGCTTGGGCAGGTCTGGAGAGATGGAGGCCAGTTTCTAGGGGAAAGAGAGATGTCGCCCACAGTCACTGTGATAGTCACACAGGCAGTCATCACCAGCACACACCTGCTAATTACCTAAACAAATCAACCCCTCTCACCCAGGCTAATTATCCCGAATCCATGGCAACAGAGCCAGTGTTTACGATGGTTAAGAAAGACTGGGGGAACAGGAGGAGATGAAAGGATTAGGAAAGAGACGGGACGATGAGAGAGGGAGCAGAGGAGTTAATGGGTAGGGGGGAGGAGAGGGGAGGGGAGGAGGGAGGAGAGCATGGGTAGGTAGGAGGAGAGGATATGAGAGGAGAGCATGGGTAGGAGGGAGGAGAGCATGGGTAGGGGGGAGGAGAGGATATGAGAGGAGAGTATGGGTAGGAGGGAGGAGAGCATTGGTATGGGGGAGGAGAGGATATGAGAGGAGAGCATGGGTATGAGGGAGGAGAGCATGGGTAGGAGGGAGGAGATCATGGGTAGGGGGGAGGAGAGGATATGAGAGGAGAGTATGGGTAGGAGGGAGGAGAGCATGGGTATGGGGGAGGAGAGGATATGAGAGGAGAGCATGGGTAGGAGGGAGGACAGCATGGGTAGGAGGGAGGAGATCATGGGTAGGGGGAAGAGAGGATATGAGAGGAGAGCATGGGTAGGAGGGAGGAGAGCATGGGTATGGGGGAGGAGAGGATATGAGAGGAGAGCATGGGTAGGAGGGAGGACAGCATGGGTAGGAGGGAGGAGATCATGGGTAGGGGGAGGAGAGGATATGAGAGGAGAGCATGGGTAGGAGGGAGGAGAGCATGGGTAGGGGGAGGAGAGGATATGAGAGGAGAGCATGGGTAGGTGGGAGGAGAGCATGGGTAGGGGGAGGAGAGGATATGAGAGGAGAGCATGGGTAGGAGGGAGGAGAGCATGGGTAGGGGGCAGGAGAGGATATGAGAGGAGAGCATGGGTAGGCGAGAGGAGAGCATGGTTAGGGGGGAGGAGAGGATATGAGAGGAGAGCATGGGTAGGAGGGAGGAGAGCATGGTTAGGGGGGAGGAGAGGATATGAGAGGAGAGCATGGGTAGGAGGGAGGAGAGGATATGAGAGGAGAGCATGGGTAGGAGGGAGGAGATCATGGGTAGGAGGGAGGAGAGGATATGAGAGGAGAGCATGGGTAGGAGGGAGGAGAGCATGGGTAGGGGGCAGGAGAGGATATGAGAGGAGAGCATGGGTAGGCGGGAGGAGAGCATGGTTAGGGGGAGGAGAGGATGAGAGGAGAGCATGGGTAGGAGGGAGGAGAGCATGGTTGGGGAGGAGGGAGAGGAGAGCATGGGTAGGAGGGAGGAGAGGATATGAGAGGAGAGCATGGGTAGGAGGGAGGAGATCATGGGTAGGAGGGAGGAGAGGATATGAGAGGAGAGCATGGGTAGGAGGGAGGAGAGCATGGGTAGGGGGGGAGGAGAGGATATGAGAGGAGAGCATGGGTAGGCGGGAGGAGAGCATGGTTAGGGGGAGGAGAGGATATGAGAGGAGAGTATGGGTAGGAGGGAGGAGAGCATGGTTAGGGGGAGGGAGAGGATATGAGAGGAGAGTATGGGTAGGAGGGAGGAGAGCATGGGTAGGGGGAGGAGAGGATATGAGAGGAGAGCATGGGTAGGAGGGAGGAGAGCATGGTTAGGGGGAGGAGAGGATATGAGAGGAGAGCATGGGTAGGAGGGAGGAGAGGATATGAGAGGAGAGCATGGGTAGGAGGGAGGAGATCATGGGTAGGAGGGAGGAGATCATGGGTAGGAGGGAGGAGATCATGGGTAGGACGGAGGAGATCAATGGTAGGGGGGAGGAGATCATGGGTAGTGGGAGAAGATCATGGGTAGGAGGGAGAAAATCATGGGTAGGGCGGTGGAGATCATGGGTAGGGCAGGAGATCATGGGTAGGGGGAGAAGATCATGGGTAGGGGGAGGAGATCATGGGTAGGGGGAGGAGATCATGGGTAGGGGGAGGAGATCATGGGTAGGGGGAGGAGATCATGGGTAGGGAGGAGAAGATCATGGGTAGAAGGAGAAGATCATGGGTAGGGGAGGAGTTGATGGGTAGGGGAGGAGTTAATGGTAGTGGGAGGGGTTAATGGGTAGGGGTTAATGGGTAGGGGGAGGAGTTAATGGGTAGGGGAGGAGTTAATGGGTAGGGGGAGGAGTTAATGGGTAGGGGGGAGGAGAGAGATGGAGAGAAGCCAGCACACCTTGATGCAGCTGTCGTTGTGACGATCCACCTTCTGCTGGTCCAGATTCACAAAGCACATCTGAAATGAGAGGGAAAAAGCTTCAGAACATTGGTTTTACCCAGATAAAAGCATGATTATTAGTCTGACAGAGGATGCAAACATGCTGTGTTAGCCCTCACTGGCCATTTACAAGCCTCTAGCAGGAGGTGATTTTGGAGGTATGGCAACGTAAGACTAAGCAGGACACAACAGGGCTAATTGGCACCCACTCAGTCAGTCAGTCCCCAGGGAGCGAGCGACAGTCCCTACATACAGAATTTCACTCAATGGGTCCCAAATTACACTCTATTCCCTATATAGTGCATGACTTTTGACCAGAGTCCCTATTTGCCCTGGTCAAAGAAGTGCACTATACAGGGAATGAGGTGCTATTTTGGAGAATAATCTCCCTGATTGCTTTCCCATTGTTTACTCAGGGGTGAGTTTTCCAAAGCAATCATAGATGTATTAGTATGTTATTTCACTTGCCAACCTAGACTATTGAACAGCAAAGTGCTACGAATGTTGTTCATTCATGCATAGAACATTGTCCGTCCCATCAAACATCGATTTCCATAAGTGTTAGTCTGTCACGGCAGTGCGGCTGGATTGTGGATTGAAATGATGTCAAACTTCAGCTACAAATGCTTTGGGAAAGTATTAATCAATAGTCGAGTTAATTAGAAAAGGGGCGTGAGGCATAGCCCTTGGTTGCAGAAGGATCATAACTTTCTTTTTTTCTCAATGACCAATAAACAGCCCCCCCCCCAGCTGTAACACACAGGCACACACTCCATAACCACTTCTTCTTCTTATCTAGCCATCGTTCTCTACAGCTCTCTCTCTATTCATCCCAGATGAATTTATATACCAGGTTCATCTCTCCAAAACCAATATATAACCAAAAGAGAATCAGAAGGAGAAATACAAACAGATGCAGCAATTGAAACTGGAACGAATGGCCCAATCAGTTTAGAGATAAAACAGTTCTATCTGCCAATCAGGCTAAATCTGGAAGTTTGTTACTCTGTGACATCATGGATGTTAGTCTCTGTTACGAGTGTATTTGATTGACATTTTCCTCTTTTACAAATTAGTCTTGCACCCCATTTTATTCCACATACTTTCTGCCTATTTCATTGGTATGTTATCAACAGCAACCTATAGGGTGAAACACTGAGCTAATCATCCCAAAGCTGAAAAGGCGACAGAATTGAACGGGGAAAGCAGCTGGAGTGGTGCTCTCTATCGGTAGACTTCAAATGTCCACCGGAGTGAAACAACACCACATAGCAATTTCACCCCCGTTTACATTATCAGCATCTCATTCAGCCTTTCCCCTACATTTTTTTTTCACGAAAGCCCACCCTGGTACTTGTACAACCCATTTAGAAGCTGTCTCATTATAACGGCGGTTCTATCAAGCCCGTGCGAGCTGAGGTGTTGTGAAGGTTATCAAATGATTGGGTTTATTGTGTCTTGCATGCAGGTCAAAGCAATCGCAGAGAAAAAAATAAGCAGATGACTGTTGGAGAATGAGAGGGGGCGAAACGGGAAAAAAAAGAGGAGGGAGGGAAGAGGAACGAGGTAGAGAGAGGAGTTGGAAAAACAAATAGGAGATATGGTGCCCTTCCCAAGGACAAAATCATTTAACCAAATCAGTGGCAATCGCCTGCAGTCCCAAAAATGGGTTTCGGGGTGAAAGCTGTATGTGCCATCTAGCTATCTCTGTCAGTGAGACAGAGACCACAGATGTGAACGAGGCTCCACTAATTCTTCCGAGCAGACAGACCAGTTTAATCTATGCCTAACTAATTGACGCACAGAGATTACAAATCAAAATAGATGCTAGAAAATAGGGGTTCTGATTGGTTGCACACCCGAGTGCGTGTGATGTGCGCGTGTATGTATGATAAATAGGACCGGGACAATAACAGTGTTTCGCAATATTTTTTCCTTTGCAAAAATGAAAACACGAAGCAGGCCACAATCTTTGGTCCTTTAAAAACCTGATGTATGTAAAATAGTATGCTATAGCTCGGAAAATAAATAAATGTGACTCTGGATGACAACACATTAGGGATGTTTTCCTAAAGAAGTTAAATCTGCTTCTTGTTTAGTTCCCTTGCCACGATACTAACGAATATCGTGATACTGTTATCCTCGACTAACCTGTACTCCTGCACATTGACTCCTTACCGATAACCCTGTATATAGCCTCATTATTATTTTAGTTTATTTAGTCAATATTTTCTTAACTGAATTGTTGGTTAGAGGACTTGTAAGTAAGCATTTCATGGTACGGTCTACATCTGTTGTATTCGGCGCATGTGACAAATACGATTTTATTTGATCCCGTCCCCAATGATAAATTCTGTGATTTTGGCTCAATTTATCTATGTGCCCGTTTCCTCGTGTTGTGCCCTGCTGAGGTGGCGTCCTTTGGATGGGTGCCTGGCGGCTGGAGGACAGCGCTGGGTGTGACCCAGGGTCTCGCGGTTCACCGGGCACCCAACAAGCGGGCAAATCTACAGCTGTGCTCCAGCCTCCAGGTCAACCCAGCTAAACAACCAATCACAACCTCAGGGTGATTCTACTCTAAATACCATAACCAATCAGGGACAGCTGGATGACTCAAACGTGAAACTAATCAAGAGGTTTTTGCAGCGAGTAGCCACGAGGAAAACAGTGGTGGACAGTTGTGAATTAGGAGAAAAACAAATCAAATAAAAAACAAACTCTCTCCTCTCTCAGTTAACATGCTGGTGCGTCAGACAACAACATTAATGAATACGCTGATTCGGTGAGCGAGTTCATTAGAACGTGCGTTGAAGATGTCGTTCCCATAGCAACGATTAAAACATTCCCAAACCAGAAACCGTGGATTGATGGCAGCATTCGCGTGAAACTCAAAAGCTAAGCGTCAGTATAGAGACAAAGTAGAATCTCAATTCAACGGCTCAGACACAAGAGGTATGTGGCAGGGTCTACAGTCAATCACGGACTACAAGAAGAAACCCAGCCCAGTCACGGACCAGGATGTCTTGCTTCCAGGCAGACTAAATAACTTTTTTGCCCGCTTTGAGGACAATACAGTACCACTGACACGGCCCGCAACTAAAACATACGGACTCTCCTTCACTGCAGCCGACGTGAGGAAAACATTTAAACGTGTCAACCCTCGCAAGGCTGCAGGCCCAGACGGCATCCCCAGCCGCGCCCTCAGAGCATGCGCAGACCAGCTGGCTGGTGTGTTTACGGACATATTCAATCAATCCCTATCCCAGTCTGTTGTTCCCACATGCTTCAAGAGGGCCACCATTGTTCCTGTTCCCAAGAAAACTAAGGTAGCTGAGCTAAACGACTACCGCCCCGTAGCACTCACTTCCGTCATCATGAAGTGCTTTGAGAGACTAGTCAAGGACCATATCACCTCCACCCTACCTGACACCCTAGACCCACTCCAATTTGCTTACCGCCCAAATAGGTCCACAATCTCAACCACACTGCACACTGCCCTAACCCATCTGGACAAGAGGAATACCTATGTGAGAATGCTGTTCATCGACTACAGCTCGGCATTTAACACCATAGTGCCCTCCAAGCTCGTCATCAAGCTCGAGACCCTGGGTCTCGACCCCGCCCTGTGCAACTGGGTACTGGACTTCCTGACGGGCCGCCCCCAGGTGGTGAGGGTAGGCAACAACATTTCCACCCCGCTGATCCTCAACACTGGGGCCCCACAAGGGTGCGTTCTGAGCCCTCTCCTGTACTCCCTGTTCACCCACGACTGCGTGGCCACGCACGCCTCCAACTCAATCATCAAGTTTGCGGACGACACAACAGTGGTAGGCTTGATTACCAACAACGACGAGACGGCCTACAGGGGGAGGAGGTGAGGGCCCTCGGAGTGTGGTGTCAGGAAAATAACCTCACACTCAACGTCAACAAAACTAAGGAGATGATTGTGGACTTCAGGAAACAGCAGAGGAACACCCCCTATCCACATTGATGGGACAGTAGTGGAGAGGGTAGTAAGTTTTAAGTTCCTCGTACACATCACAGACAAACTGAATTGGTCCACCCAAACAGACAGCATCGTGAAGAAGGCGCAGCAGCGCCTCTTCAACCTCAGGAGGCTGAAGAAATTCGGCTTGTCACCAAAAGCACTCACAAACTTCTACAGATGCACAATTGAGAGCATCCTGTCGGGCTGTATCACCGCCTGGTACGGCAACTGCTCCGCCCACAACCGTAAGGCTCTCCAGAGGATGGTGAGGTCTGCACAACGCATCACCGGGGGCAAACTACCTGCCCTCCAGGACACCTACACCACCCGATGTTACAGGAAGGCCATAAAGATCATCAAGGACATCAACCACCCGAACCACTGCCTGTTCACCCAGCTATCATCCAGAAGGCGAGGTCAGTACAGGTGCATCAAAGCTGGGACCGAGAGACTGAAAAACAGCTTCTATCTCAAGGCCATCAGACTGTTAAACAGCCACCACTAACATTGAGTGGCTGCTGCCAACACACTGACTCAACTCCAGCCACTTTAATAATGGGAATTGATGGGAAATGATGTAAAATATATCACTAGCCACTTTAAACAATGCTACCTAATATGTTTACATACCCTACATTATTTATCTCATATGTATATGTATATACTGTACTCCATATCATCTACTGCATCTTTATGTAATACATGTATCACTAGCCACTTTAACTATGCCACATTGTTTACATACTCATCTCATATGTATATATACTGCACTCAATACTATCTACTGTATCTTGCCTATGCCGCTCTGTACCATCACTCACTCATATATCTTTATGTACATATTCTTATCCCCTTACACTTGTGTCTATAAGGTAGTCGTTTTGGAATTGTTAGCTAGATTACTTGTTGGTTATTACTGCATTGTCGGAACTAGAAGCACAAGCATTTCGCTACACTCGCATTAACATCTGCTAACCATGTGTATGTGACAAATAACATTTGATTTCATTTCATTTCATTTGATATTCATTAGAAAACACTGTAGCAAAACATTTAGCAACAGACATTTTTTAGGTCGTCCACACCTGACTGTTTTTGTCTGTTTGACCATGCAGTAGGATGTTAACAGTGAGGAGGCAACAGCAAAACTAGACTTCTCTTGCCTAGAGTGAGCTTTTATTAGCAAATGTGAAGATAAGCTGGCGAAAACTGTACAAATATTTACAAACAAAAATAAATAGGACAATGAACTAAAGGTGGGCCTAATAAACTTATCAGAATCCAAAACAGCTCTAACCAAAGAAAGTCTAGCAGCATATCAACCTGTTACCTGTCTGTCTTGTTTCACAAACAAAGCAATGACATTACCCAGAATGCATGGCAAACTCTTTAAATCGCCTAATTGACAATACACTTCAATAAAGGTATACCAACACATTAAGGTAATGTATTCCACATGATAAATATCCCCACCTCAATTACAGTCGATAAAATGCTTCTCATAATAAACAGGTGTTAATAAATGTCTGGACATACATAATTAGGAAAGACCCTAGTTTATGTGACAGAAGATATAGGACAATCGTCACAGTGCATTATGACCATGGTGCTATGGCAGCAGAGATGTCAATGTTTTTAACGGAGAGCTATAGCTCTGAAAAGAGTGGGTTAGATGTGTTGCTGTTCCTTGGGCACTGCAGAAGTCAGGTTTGCTTGTGTGTACGTGTAGTTAAAGCCCTGGACTGGGGACAGGAGGTTGAATGGCTACAGGACTGGTTACACAAAGAGTCAAGACAGGAACACACACAAACACGCCCACAAATGTAGAGGCTCGTTTAAGACGCTCTGACTCATTTTCCATAAAGATTACAAACATTCACAGGCTATAATACAATATATTGCAATACACACACATGCTTGGTCACACAAACACAGGCGCAGAAAGTCCTTAATACGCTCTCACTCATTTTCGATAAAGATTACAAATATTCACAGGCTATGTAGTACAATACACATATGCGTGCACATCCACCCACCCTATGCTCTCCCCTCAACAACAAATCCTCTTCCCCTCACTCAATCTCACCCTCCTTTCCACCCTTCTTCTCAACTCTAACCTCTGTCGCTCTCGTTCTCTCTACGCCCCATTGCTCTCATCTCAGCACACTCAGTCATTCTTCCTGTGTCCGCTGTGTGTTCCCCTGTGGTTGTTATGTAAGCCCGCCAAAGCCAGGCCACGTTGTGACTGTGAGCCACTTGGATGCTCTGTCTCTGGTTGTCTCTCAAATGGTACCCTGTTCCCTATATCATGCACTACAGTAGTGCACTAAATAGGGAATACGGTGCTGTTTGGAACACATCCTTGGTATCCTACTGCGGCTCCTGACCCCTGACCTCCAAGAAATAGCGCCAGCCAGGAGGCATTACATGCACTTCCATTATTCATGTGCGCTGTCTGCATAGCTGTTCTGGGTTGTGATAGTCTCTCGTGAACAGATTGCACGTAAACCGAAGAAAATGACCTAGCTGACAAAATTACGCAAGATTTCAGTACCGGGAGATTAGGGTTATGGAGCTCATTGAATATTCACAGCACTATGTGTATAGTGTCTACACCTGTTCAGCTCTCCATTCAGCCTCCAACTCTGGAATAATATTATATCATCTAACCAAGTTGTGATGATGTCCCATTGCCAGTCATACCCAATCCTAGACCCAGGCACACAAGCAGGCAGGCAGGCAGACACACAAGCAGGCCGGCAGACAGACAAGCAGGCATACACACAGTTGCTGTGGGACCAAGCAGGCACTTAGAGCAGTGAGGAATGATACGAATTGGGAATATCTAATCTCATCACTGTAACTAACGCCGTCCTAGCCATCAGCCGTGAGATACAGCTTACATTCAGTATTTCTCACCTCCTCTATCTCATTGAATACCATTCAATTATCTACATAGATGCAGCTGTTAGAGCCCTTAGAGAGTGGAATAAAGACGTTAACATGATGTTTAATCATAGAACCTGGCAGCAGAAACAGCAGTGAGGACACTTTGGGTCATATTCATTATGGCACACCGTAGCTAAACATTTTGCAATGGCAAAGGAAAATAAGCAAGTTCAGGTCGTTCTTCCCTGTTTCAGTATGTTTTCTTCCATTTGGTGCCTAACGAACACAACCCAGGTGTCATCCTGCAGTAAGTCAGTTCCTCGGCTGCAGATGGCATGTTTAGTCTATTCTTCCTCACTGGGGCTTTTTTATGATGCCAGTACGGGACACATAGCTGACGTGTTGCTCCCTCACTCTGAAGTGTTTAAACCTAAAGATGAATGGATGACTGAGAGCTGTGAGTTTCAAAACAAGAAGAGGAGTGTGTGTGTGTGTGTGTGTGGGTGTGTGTGTGTGTGTGTGTGCGTGTGTGTGTGTGTGTGTGCGTGCGCGTGCGTGTGTGTAGAGAGAGAGAGTAGGTGAAACTGGGAATACGTTTGGTGTTGATGGAATAGGATGAGGTAAATAATAGTGATGAAGTCTCGTGGCAGATTATTAGTGCATGCAGTATTTGGTTCTGGGGTCTGAGATGAACAACGACATAGATCTCATCTCTACAGGTGTTTAGAACAGGATCGGAAACATAACTCCGTAACTTCACTGTAACTAGCAGAGCAGAACTAAAGGTGCAGAAGACTTTGGTTCCAAATTGCTTATCCTCCGTCAATGTGTTCAGAGATTTGATGTACTATCTCAGCTAGGTAACATTTCTGTTCACTCCATGCATTAAAACATGAGAGAGTGATCAAAGGTGACAAGACCTAGATTTGGTGAGTAGTGACAAGAGAGAACTTACAAGCTTTTATCTTATCACTTTGAGCTCCTGAGTGCATAGTCCCTTTTCCTTCCGGCGCCTTCCACACACATTTCTGTCCCTATTCAGGAATATACAGCACTATTGTCACATCCTGAACCAGGTGGTTTAGCCATATTGTCTCCATCGAATGGACAATAAAAATATCAGAATTTGTGAAAGTGAAAAACCCAGGATGACATATCAATGTCACCAACTTAGCACTGTGTCCAAGACAATTTCCCTTCAGGGACGATAAACTCGATTCTATCCTCAACACGACCTCTGACCTTAACTTAAATACATCTGCTGCCGCTGAGTGTGTAATCAATGACAAGCGCATTGTGTCAATGATTCCATAAATGAACCAAATGAATACACTAATAAACCAACCCTTCCCCCGCTCCCCAACTGAAACCCGGAGTAAAGAAAAACCATATCCCATCAAGCTTATTAAATCTGCATTCCAAACATTCACTAACACAGGCCCTGTTTACTCCTGGCCCAGGGTCTGTAATTAACTAAGCTGATATGGCCACAGGCCTATGACTGTGATAATCCTGGTTAACAGAAGAGGGAGTGAGGGGAATCAA
Source organism: Oncorhynchus nerka (assembly GCF_034236695.1). Lineage (NCBI taxonomy): Eukaryota > Metazoa > Chordata > Actinopteri > Salmoniformes > Salmonidae > Oncorhynchus > Oncorhynchus nerka. The sequence continues at coordinate 64,326,794 of NC_088409.1, read as the reverse complement.
CAAACACACAAGCACAACCCCAAGTGCGCGCACACACACAAACTCTCTCACACAAACACTTCTTTAAAATTTTAATGATTAGTAGTGTAACCCGGGAAGAGCTGAATTGCGAATTGAGAGGCTGAACAATTTGTCACCGAGGAGAGAGGTGACACACACTCACGCAAGTGCAGGCACGCACGCGCACGCACGCGCGCACGCGCACGCACACACACACACACACACACACACACACACACACACACACACACACACACAGGCGATGCTACAGGAAGATGGCTGGCATCTCTTCCTGCTCTCATAAAACACACCAGAGATTGATGGGATCTGGACACATTGTGTAAAAACGTCACTGTCTCATTTCCACACATAACGGGAAGATTAAAAAAACGTTTTAATCGATCCAGAGCTCGGAATGAGACTGAGGGAAAGGACAGACAAACGGAGGGATACCTTTGTTTTCTAGTAAGAACACCAGCCCCAAGGGAGAAGTCCTGTGCTACAAAGTGCTATAAATTGCCATAGATTTGATGGCAGTCAGATAGATACAAATTAAAGAATTCAATAGGATTTTAAAATCATCCTGATGTGCCGAGTAGCCTGTTTTGCATAAAAAACTGTACACACATGGCACACACACGCACAAAAGCACACATGAACACATACACATACTACTCACCGTATTGCTTCTCCCCTCAGCGTCATCCTCCAGGAGGCCCAGCCTGCACAGAGCCTTCTCATTCCTCAGCCAGTACTCTGACGAGTCCAGCACACTGCTACTGCACAGCACCTGGAAGACCCAGAACTCTTTCTCAGAATGTATAATATAGGAAAATACATACAAATACACACACACACACACACACACACACACTCTCTCTCACTCTCTCTCTCTCACACACACACACACACACACACACACACACACACACACACACACACACACACAGTCCCCCATTCACCTTCAGCTGACAATCTTAGTGTTTACCCTCTGGCTATAAAGATCTCTACAGGCCCTTTGTTCAGGAGGTGCTCTGGGGGACCTGTAAGAGGGATCAATAGCCTGTCAGTTAGCCTATTTACTCTCCACATATTTACTGTGTTTTTACTCTTCCCCCGCGGGCTGTTTCAATGGACCCTATAGGTTAAGTGCCAAGTCCTGTTGACCTGTGACTTTCAATGACACTCAAGAGTCAAGAGTTCCTTTGCCATCTTAAGAGTTATTGATTATTTTCGTATTGGGTAAATGGTGCTGGAATCCCTCAGGATATACAACAGGATATTCTCATCATAATCTGTAAGATAACTTTGATATGTGACCTTTCACATACGTTTAGTCTGAAATTGCCATCCTAATTCATCAGAGATTGAATCATCTTTAACCAATCAAGAGTATCAAAGCCAATGACTTTAGGCCGGCTCTGACCCAACCCATCGGTTTCTGGGACTAATCAGAACGGTCTGAATGTGTTCCCATTCTATAAGAAGGGAAAGGGGATACCTAGTCAGTTGCACAACTGAATGCATTCAACTGAAATGTGTCTTCCGCATTTAGCCCAATCCCCCTGAAAGCAGGGAGGAAAACAAATCCGGGAAAATAAATGCTAGTGGGCTTAGCGTTTGGCCAGAGAGATGTGGTTGTGTAGGGGCTACAAAACAATAGCGAATATAATCATTTCCATTGTGTATATGTTAGGCTGACGCATTCATGCCCCCTGTCCTGTCTCGCCCCGGTGTTGTCCATCTGCTCTGCGCCATGGCCAGGTAGAGGTGACTTGCACTTAGGTGGCCTCATGGTCATGACATCACACAATTGGGCAGAGCTTGGAGTGAGGGCAGGGTAGTCTTCATTAGGCCCAAAACGGGGAGGTGCTATTTCAACTTGTCCAATAATAAAAGCTTTAGTTTTTCTACGATGTGCACCAATGAACATGACACAGCTCTATACAGGTGCTTGAGCAGGTGCTTGATATCATTGTAAATATTCACCAGCAAAAAAATGAAGACTGTGTAATAATATTATTCTACCACATGTGTCTTATTAAGACAATATTTTTATTTTCATGTCTGTCAAGACAGGCGACCTGACCTACAGTTAGGGTTAAAATGTTGTCTTTATAAATATACACTTGGGAGCCATACAGTTTTGTGTCATTGTGCAGAGACTTCCATTACAAATACTACACATAATATTATTTTTGTATGTTATGGACAGAGCGGCGAGTCTGAATGGAAGTAATTTAACTCGACGATCCGTCTACTAATGAAGTAACTGAACAAAAAGCAATATTGACTGACAATATTGCTGCTTATTCTAGAGCAAGGAGGGGGAGCAGAACTGAAGAGGTTTTCATCTCCACTGAGACCAGTGTTATCTGCCATTTCACTCATTGTCTCCCTGACACAGTGAAATGATAAATTAAACTAGATTACCTAAAACTCCAGGTCCAGGCCCTCCATCATTACAGTCTGTTGCAATGGAACAAACTCTCCCTCACCAGGGAGAGGGGGAAACACACACACACACACACACACACACACACAAATATTTACCGGGCATACACACCTTCACACACACCGTCCCCCTGTATTTACCTTCTTGCAGGCGGTGACAGAGGATCCCAGGGTGCTGTCTGTGCTGACTCCTTCGGCGTCTCCCGACTCAGAGCTCTCGAACATGGCTGACGACTGGAAGTTACTGCAGGAGGAGAACAAAGTGTGTCTGTGTCAGAACCAACTGAACACAGCCCAAAGCTCCAGGGCTCTGTATGGGCTTTAGAGAACCTATTAGCCTATGGGTGAACACCCTGGCCTGGCGACATGCTCCCTGACATGCCCACTGCCGTAGAGCACCAGCCATTATAAAGTTGCATGAGAGTAACGCAACAACTCTGAACTTCTACCGAAAACAAGGGCAAACTCAGCCATAGCATTTGTCTTGAGGTGCTTGAGACAATCTATGGTGATCGTGGGTATGTTTACAACCAATATAGAATTGAATGGATTAAATACATTGTTTATCTGTGAATAATTATCTGTGATCTGTAATCTTAAAGTTAACTTGGAGAAAAGAAGTGCCAGATTTAACATCGGAGGTTTGTATTAATTAGGATAAAACTGGCACATAAAAAAGGAGGGAGGGACATGAAGACCAGAGAGCCAGCTGGCTCTGTGATCATTACTTTCATGGTAAATTAAAAGTATTTCATTTTGGCACTTGTTTAAATGAGGGATTAACCTACTTATGTGTGTCTACATTGTATCTTCCCCAAGGTAAGTAAGTCCCTTCCTTTGAGGGGAAGTTTGCTGTGCAACCCACGGACCAAAAGTGTTATGCTCAAGCTGTATAACTGAACCTCTATGAAATAGTGTCAAATTATTATTATACCAAATTGTAATATTGTTATAACACAGCTATACCAAGGCCACACACACTGTTGAGTGCCAGCACAGTTAGTTCAGTGGTGACCAACAAAAACACTGGATGGCCATTTTCACACATGGCATCATGTACAGTACCAGTCAAAAGTTTTTCTTTAGTTGTACTTTTTTCTACATTGTAGAATAATAGTGAAGACATCAAAACTCTGAAATAACACATGGAATCATGTAGTAACCCAAAAAGTGTTAAACAAGGAGGAGTGATGCTTTGCTGGTGACACTGTCAGTGATTTATTTAGAATTCAAGGCCCACTTAACCAGCATTAGTACCACAGCATTCTGTAGCGATACGCCACCCCATCTGGTTTGCGCTTAGTGTGACTATCATTTGTTTTTCAACAGTACAATGACCTAAAACACACCTCCAGGCTGTGTATGGGATATTTGACCAAGAAGGAGAGTGATGGAGTACTGCATCAGTTGACCTGGCCTCCACAATCACTTGACCTCAACTCAATTGAGATGGTTTGGAATGAGTTAGGCCGCATAATGAAGGAAAAGCAGCCAACAAGTGCTCAGCATATGTGGGAACTCCTTCAAGACTGTCAGAAAAGCATTCCTCATGAAGCTGGTTGAGAGAATGCCAAGAGTGTGCAAAGCTGTCATCAAGGCAAAGGGTGGCTACTGTGAAGAATCTCAAATCTCAAATATATTTAGATTTTATTAACACTTTTTTGGTTACTACATGATGACATATGTGTAATTTCATAGTTTTGATGCCTTCACTACTTTCTACAATGTAGAAAATAGTAAACAATAAAGAAAAACCTTTGAATGAGTAGGTGTGTCCAAACTTTTGACTGGTACTATATGAAATCACTCCCGGGACCAAGTGCATTTGTCCTCTACCTCACAGTAATGTATTTACAATGGTCAATGCAAGAGCTCAGCACACAATCCCAAGATACTCTGTCATTCACCAGGATGCAAAACTGGAACTGATAGCACAGGTAACGTGCTCTTCTGGACATGCAGCCTAGCCTTGTGTCACAATCACAAACAACACCCTACTGTAACTCATTTCACATATGTGACCCATAAATTGTATGGCTATTATATGCCACACACAAAGAAAACAGAAACAAATCCCCACAAAATAGAGACAATTGAAGTCAGAATATGCTAAATCTTTAGTTTCGCTCACATCCGTGGCTCGGTAGGCTAACTGATTCCTGAGAATGACCTTTCCAAATGAAGATGGTTAGCTTGACGTTTGGAAAATCAGGATGCACATTTTGCGCGCTGCTGAGCGCCCCGGTCTCATCCGATCCATGTTGAAGCCGAAACACATTTAATCTTCTCATACAAGCGGTACTCTATAACATTTACATTTAAGTCATTTAGCAGACGCTCTTATCCAGAGCGACTTACAAATTGGATAACGTTTCATCATCATGATAGGGTCATTGCCTTCGGTTTGTAAATGAGCCCGGTCAAGGCGGTGGAGGCAAGGTGGGCGATACGGTAATATCGACACTTAATCATGAGGAGATAAGCAGGTTCAGCTCGTGGCAAACTGCAAATGCCCGATGTGATGTACCAAATGTTAGATTTCATATAGGCTATATCTGAATCGTTGTTAAAACTTGTATTTTCTGGTGCTCCTACATTTTCTGTTGTGCTCCTAACTTATTAAAGTTGGGAGCACCAGAGCTACCAGTGTTTTTTTTTTTTTTTTTTTTCATTTTAAGAGCCCTTACTATGAATGACGTTTTACAGTAATTGTACAAGTAAAAGTAATTAACAATTACGTGAGGTGTTGATTCAGGGGAACACATATGACAGGCACTAATTTACAATATAGCCTACGTTTTTAGCTTGGCTTTTATAATGTAGGCCTACAGAGAGACAGAGAACAAGAAGAACACAGAGTGACACCAGAGGAGGGGGTTGAGTTGGCTGCATGCTCAGTGATGTGGGCTGGTGTGGATAAAATGCAAAGGCATTTCTTGACACAGTCTGCCCCTGGCAAACCGATAAAATGAATGCATGAAGTATTAGGCTAATGCATTGATTGGCATTTGTCTTTAGGCTACTCTGTATTGCGCATTGAAGTGAATCGAGATGGTTAGACTGTGTCTCCAAGTGCATGGCACCGCACACGCAAAGTGGGCATTTTTGATTAGCTGCACGACACAATGTTTACACCATTTCTTCATCATTCAAATAACCATAACACATTTTAAGAGTAGTATAGGCTATTAAAAGTGTTACACAGACTACGTAGGCAGATGAAATGCATAATCTTTGGAAAAATGTAATTCCATGTATAGGTTCGATTACTGTCAATCTTATGTTTTCCTGTTTCAGTTATTCATTTTTCCTAAGGTCCTCTGAGTCTAACGCTCAATAGCTTGAGCACAGCACTTGTTTCGGCGACTGTTCTGTGCAAGCTGTGCTGATACAGGCTACTGCTCGGTGCAAGCTGTGCTGATACAGGCTACTGTACTAAAAATACTGGATTTACACAAAACGTTGTTGGGGTATTTTGGCTACATTATTGCAATATTGCAATTTACACATAAGCAACCAATTACATTGCAACGAAAGGAAAGAAAAAATGTAAAATAGGCGAACATTTATTTGCCGTCAATACGGGAGCATTCAATTTTATTAAACTCCCACAACAGTCGCCGTAACCTATTAATTAACACGCTCCGTTAACATACCTCGGCGTCTTCAGAAGGCACTTAGCACCGGCCATCCCGTCCAAGATAAGCTTTCAGAGCCGGAGTTTGTATGTCCTAGGTAGGAGAGGAGCGTAGCAATGCGGTGCGTCGCTGTCCGTCCGGAGGACACTCTCCTGTCCAAATGCACATCCCCGACGGAGGAGAGGATCAATTCCAGCGCTACCGTGACGTTACCGTGACTTCGGGCGAGTGTCTGTACTACGGTCGTTAACAGCGTGCAGCCAGGAGCAAAATGACAGTCCGCTTGAAGAGAAGCGGGAGCATTTCCCAGCATATATATCAAAAAACACACACGCGCGCAAAGACACGCACACACACACACATATATATATATTCCCCTTAAAAGGAAACGAGCTGCTGTAGATAAAATAAGCATTCTCTACATTTTCATAATGGGTACAAAATATATCCACTTTATCTTATTGGGCTATTGGTTGGAGGCTAAACTATGTTTTGCTCATTATTTGTATTTGTATTTATTATGGATCCACATTAGCTGCTGCCAATTTTCCTGGGGTCCAGCGACATTATGGCAGTTTATACAATTTAAAAAACATTTTTCACCATCCCCTAACAATATTAGATTGCTTTACAGTTCTAATATTATTTCACATGAAACAGTGTTAAGACAAAGTCACACTCTCAAAAGAGGTGTCTAACCTCAAAGGTATTTTCCTTTAAAAAAAAGTTGAACAAAGGACAGTTTAATTAATGCACTGGTGTCAGTATAGTTGTCAGCTCCTGAACCACAACAGGCAGAACAAGGTCAGACAGACCAATGGGTTACACAGGGTATTGATCTGTTTTGTCGACCAGGATATGCCCTATACCACAGCAAGTCCTGACCTAGACCTGACGCCAATAGCTCCGATGGAAAAGCAGCTTCAGGAGGCCTAGAATATCAGAATAGCCTATCCATGTTAGACAATATCTCATTGCTTGATGTCACTCAATGTAGATAGAAGATGAAGCTAAGGCTGCCTTCCAGAGCTCAGACGTTGCTGATGCCTGACAGATCTTACAACGCCTGGATAGGTATTTGAAGTATCAGCTAACTGCATCATATGTTATAGCCATTGGTTGTTGCGTCACCTCGCCTTAGCTGTGGAACGCGGCCGAAGGATTTTTACGGGGACACGTGGCAACTTGATTTTTATACCTAGATGAATCCTAATAACTAGCGAACCTACCCTCCTGCCTTTCCCTGATGTTCTCATAATATTCACTTTATGAAGACCATAATGGCACCTGCGGAGCTAGGGTGTCTATTTGTCAGGCTGACTGCAATTTTACCCCTGTTTAGATGTCTAAAAAAAAAGCCTCCCCCGATTTTTTTTACCATCACACAGACCCATTACCTTTATATAATGATCAGTAGGGGAATTCTGAGAAAACGACATCTTCACGATTCTTCATGAATACCAATTGGTACTTCAGTCACCCCAACAGCGCAGGCAGGGCAGCTATAGTGATATGAAATATTGCTCTCTTTACCCGATGGCCACTGCAATATGGCCCCCCACTCCTCCCTGCATTAGGAGATCTAACCGACCTTTCAGGGTAATAGGACCATTAGTCTGCAGAGGGAGGGGTGTATGTGTGTGCATGTGTGTGCGTGTTGATTATGATATAGAGAGCAGGGCCCAGGATCCTGACAGGCTGCAGCTTGTTTTACTGTGTATGTGTTAGAGTAGTGGGGGTACTGTAAATGTGTCACATACTGCACATGAAAATAGACTTGTAAGTTGTGACATATAAGTTATTTTGCCAAATATTGTACTGTGAATGAATGTTCAACGTAGGCTGCCACAGTTACCTCATCACAGTGTCACCGCGGTCATAAACACAAGTCAAACCGAGGTAAATCCAGAAAGATTCATTGTGAGTCTCTAAATTCATCACTGCCCCAGCCGTATGTTGAACTTCCATAGTCCCAAGGCTGCATAGAGGACAAGCAATGTGAAGTGGCTCACCTTGCTGTTCCCCTCTGGGTAAGTCATACTGGATCGATCTCTCTCTCTCTCTCTCTCTCTCTCTCTCTCTCTCTCTCTCTCTCTCAAATCGCCCCTAGTCACCTCATCTCGCCTTCCACTCAAGCACACACTCCCATCTAGTCTGCAGGAATAGTAATTTTCCTTTCCCCTTATTACCAAAGACAAGTGGTCCAACTGCAGTAGACAGAGAAGTTATATTGTAAACTACAAGTTCATGTAGCCCTCAGTCTCCCTTCTCTTTCACCTGCAGAGGACTGGACTAGTGCTACACAAGCACCAGTGTGACCAAACATACACACACACAGGCACGCAAACACACACACACACTCACAGTGCCATGCGACAGCACTTCCACCATGCCGAATCATTTCTTGTGATTCTAGGCAATACATTCTCAATCATTCCCTATGACTAGTACCTCTCTATCAAATCACATTTTATTGGTCACATAGACATGGTTAGTATATGTTAATGCGAGTGTAGCGAAATGCTTGTGCTTCTGGTTCCGACAGTGCAGTAATATTTAACATGTAATCTAACAATTCCACAACAACCACCTAATGCACACAAATCTAAAGGGATGGAATAAAAATATGTACCTCTAAATATATTGATGAGCGATGCCCGAGCGGCATAGGCAAGATGCAATAGACGGTTTAAAATACAGTATATGCATATGAGATGAGTAATGTAAGATATGTAAACATTGTCGTCTGCAAACTGGATGATTGAGTTGGAGGCGTGCATGGCCACGCAGTCATGGGTGAACAGGGAGTACAGGAGGGGGCTGAGTACACACCCTTGTGGGGCCCCAGTGTTGAGGATCAGCGAAGTGGAGATGTTGTTTCCTACCTTCACCACCTAAGGGCGGCCCGTCAGAAAGTCCAGGACCCAATTGCACAGGGCGGCTGAGACTCAGGGCCTCAAGCTTATTGATGAACTTGAAGGGTACTATGGTGTTGAATGCTGAGCTGTAATTGATGAACAGCATTCTTACATAGGTATTTCTCTTGTCTAGATGGGATAGGGCAGTGTGCAGTATGATGGTGATTGCATCGTCTGTGGACCTGTTGGGGCGGTATGCAAATTGAAGTGGGTCTAGGGTTGCACGTAAGGTAGAGGTGATATGATCCTTAACTAGCCTCTCAAATACACTTCATGATGACAGAAGTTAGTGCTATGGGGCGATAGTCATTTAGTTCAGTTATCTTTGCCTTCTTGGGTACAGGAACAATGGTGGCCATCTTGAAGCATTTGGGGACAGCAGACTGGGATAGGGAGTGATTGAATATGTCCGTAAACACACCAGCCAGCTGGTCTGCACATGCTCTTGCGAGGGTTAACACGTTTAAATGTCTTACTCACGTCGGCAACGGAGAAGGAGAGGGGGGGGCCCACAGTCCTTGGTAGCGGGCCATGTCGGTGGCACTGTATTATCCTCAAAGCGGTCGAATAAGGTGTTTAGTTTGTCTGGAAGCAAGACGCCGGTGTCCGTGATGTGGCTAGTTTTCTTTCTGTAGTCTGTAGTTGCCTGTAGACCCTGCCACATACGTCTATCACAATCCCTACTGCTCTCTCTAGTCATGTCTCCCTCAAGACATACATCTCTCTCAAATACCTTTCTCTCAGTCAGACAGGTGTTAGTATTCATGACACAGGCATTTCCTGTTGGTAAGTATAGCCGTTTGTATTCAAACACTGCTACTTCTTGTTGTTCACAGGCTTTGTGTCCTCTCTGTCATTAGCCGGGGGTGTCTGTCAGTCAGACCAGACATGTTGTCCTCTTCACAGACAGACAGAGTGGCAGAGTGGTCAGATCATTAGACTGCATTTGCTAGCAGTTAGCGCTGTCGCTCGCATTCAAATCAGTCAGTGAGTGTTGTGAGTGACAGCTGTGTGTGTGTGTGTGTGTGTGTGTGTGTGTGTGTGTGTGTGTGTGTGTGTGTGTGTGTGTGTTTGTGTGTGTGTGTGTTTATGTGTGTGTTATACTATGAGTGACAGCGGTCACCTGCAGGCTGACAGTCATACAGTCAGTCAGTCAGACAGACAGACAGACAGACAGACAGACAGACAGACAGACAGACAGACAGACAGACAGACAGACAGACAGACGTGTGTGTGAACACTGGGTTGTTCACTTAGGCCTTTTAGAATTACCCAGGCCACAAGTTTGCCCACTGGCCACTCATACGGTACATACTCAACACAACTGACACTACTACCCTCTTAGAAAAAAGGGTTCCAAAAGGGTTCTTCTGCTGTCCCTATATGAGAACCCTTTTTGGTTCCTAGTAGAACCCTTTTTGGTTCGAGGTAGAACTCTTTTGGGTTTCATGTAGAACCCTCTGTGGAAAGGGTTCTACATGGAACTTAAAATGACAAATGGGGACAGCCGTGGGAACCCTTTTTCTAAGAGTGTACTGATGGTCTGGCTCAGAGTAGACAGGACACCATGTCTTTTCTCTCTCTCTCTCCTCTTTCTCTTGCTCCATCTTTCCCCCTCTCTTCCTCCCCATATTTCCCCTCTGTTTACCGCTATCCTTCTCCCTCTTTCTCCCTTTCTCTCTCCATCCCCATCCCTTCCTCTGTTTGTTTCTTAGTGTCTCCTAATCCCACAGCCATTTAAAGGGAACAATTCCATCAGGTCTTTTCTTTCTTTTTTTAAGATAGAAAGAACAACAAAGATTAAAGCAACCACTCAAATCATCTCATCCCCATCATCAACACAGAATCACACCAGAGTGAGCCAGTAGGAGCAAAGCGTTTCAGTGTGGAATTCAGCAGAAACCAGCCAGAGTGCTCTCACTGTCAAAGCCCTGTCACAGATGAGCTATTTTAAAGCTTGCCTGGTTACAAAACAGGAACACACGATTGGAGTAGCGGTTGGAAAAAATATGTGTACATGCAAAAAGGAGAGAGAGAGGCAGAGCGAGAGAAAGAGGGAGGGAAGAGGCAGACAGACATGTATATACCGAGAGAGAGGTTGAGAGAGAAATATGCTAAAGGCAGAGAGAGAGTGAAACAGAGAGAGAGAGATAAAGGCAGAGAGAGAGTGAAAAAGAGAGAGAGATAAAGGCAGAGAGAGTGAAACAGAGAGAGAGATAAAGGCAGAGAGAGTGAAACAGAGAGAGATAGATAAAGGCAGAGAGAGAGAAACAGAGAGAGAGATAAAGGCAGAGAGAGAGAAACAGAGAGAGAGATAAAGGCAGAGAGAGAGTGAAACAGAGAGAGAGAGATAAAGGCAGAGAGAGAGTGAAACAGAGAGATAGATAAAGGCAGAGAGAGTGAAACAGAGAGAGAGATAAAGGCAGAGAGAGTGAAACAGAGAGAGAGATAAAGGCAGAGAGAGAGAAACAGAGAGAGAGATAAAGGCAGAGAGAGAGTGAAACAGAGAGAGCGATAAAGGCAGAGAGAGAGTGAAACAGAGAGAGAGAGATAAAGGCAGAGAGAGAGTGAAACAGAGAGAGAGTGAAACAGAGAGAGTGAAACAGAAAGAGATAAAGGCAGAGAGAGTGAAACAGAGAGAGAGATAAAGGCAGAGAGAGAGTGAAACAGAGAGAGATAAAGGCAGAGAGAGTGAAACAGAGAGAGAGATAAAGGCAGAGAGAGTGAAACAGAGAGAGAGATAAAGGCAGAGAGAGTGAAACAGAGAGAGAGATAAAGGCAGAGAGGGAGTGAAACAGAGAGAGAGAGATAAAGGCAGAGAGAGAGATAAAGGCAGAGAGAGAGTGAAACAGAGAGAGAATGAAACAGAGAGAGAGATAAAGGCAGAGAGAGTGAAGCAGAGAGAGAGAGATAAAGGCAGAGAGAGAGATAAAGGCAGAGAGAGAGTGTGAAACAGAGAGAGAGATAAAGGTAGAGATAGAGTGAAACAGAGAGAGAGGTAAAGGCAGAGAGAGAGTGAAACAGAGAAAGAGAGACTGCAGTGCTTTCAGAATGAGTCTGAGTGGTTGTGACACAGACAGAAATATTTATGGAACATTAGGAATAGTGAGGGTTTGACCCTTCACCCCTGGGATGAGAGGACACACAACACATGCTACTGTAAAGGAGAGGTTACGTCACCCACAGCTAAGAGAAATATTTTACTGGGTGGTGAGTGACTTCTCATGACATTGGAATTTACAGTAATGCATTTAAAGATCCAATGCAGTGATTTTTATCTCAATATCAAATCATTTCTGGATAACAATTGTGAAGTTGTTAAAATGATGATAATGCCCTGTTAGAGTAAGAGCTGTTTGAATAGACCACATTACATTTCAGTCTGTTTTGGTGGGATGGAGTTTGGCCTGCCAGGCAGTAAATCAGTTCATAGACCAATAAGAAAGAGAGTTCCAAACCTCTCTGCCAACAATAGCTAGTTTTTAGCTTTCCCCTCCCCACTCAGACCACACCCAAACAGTCCTAGCTAAATTCTTGTTTGACTAATTGCTCTTCGCTAAGAAGCAATTGTTTATTTAAAAAAAAAGACCGTTACTGTGATTGTTTTCAATTAAAATGGTCAAAAAGACAGAAATATCACGTTTTTGACTGGCCCTTTATATGATATTTAGCTTTCATCAGTTAGAAAAGATGGAATACCAGAATATGTAGATGGCTACACATGGTTTGATTTGGTTCCTGTTTTGTAGGCAGATAATGGTTGTTTGTGAACAATATTGTAATTGAAGGATGGGAAACAACAATAAATAAAGAATTGCACAAGTGTGTGTGTGTGTGTGTGCGCGTGCATCTTCCTGAAAATGTGTGTGTATGTTTACACATGTATGTGTGTGTGTCCGCATTAGTGCCTGTGCGCGTACTTGTGTGTACGTGTGTGGCCTTGCTTGTTAGAAAAGGATTTGTGACTGCTTGGACTAACAGGAGTGTATTAAATGGACTTGAATTTCCATCACATCTCTCCAGTTGATCTGATCTGGCTTGTATCCCCTCATCAAAGGACAAGAAGAAGACTTTACTAATAAGAGTTTTACAATGGAGTGTCGTGTGTGTGTGTGTGTGTGTGTACGCACCCTGGATGGAAGATTACACTGATAGACGAGACCGTTATGGATATTACTGACATTCCAATGACTATCACACTTCGGTCTCAGATTTCTCTGAGAACGATGTCCATGGAGGAGAGAAAAACAATTCTGCGCAGAGTTCAATGATGCATGAAATCGGAGCTTCCCCGAAAGATGGACTTTAGCATATTATTTCCATTCTATCGATTTCACACCGATCAAACACACACGCACGTGCGCACGGTGGCAGGGAACAGTGCATTTCAGCATTACATAAACGGCACATAGGGGCTCATTGACGTGGCCGCAATTATGGCTAATGACATCATTAACCAGTCTAATCACGCGGCCTCTCTCTGCAGTTATACCTGCTCATTCACATGATTGGTCCTCTGCATCTAGTCACCTGTTTACGTAGAATAACGAGCAGAGGATGTGATTAACAGAGATGATAATTATTATTATTAGAATCATATGGAGAGGCTAATGAGGGTCTGGGTGAGGGGTCTCTGCTGACATTGTTGCCACTATTGTACATAGAGGTTAACACAGTGGGAGGGTCAACTTGATTTCACAAGCTGAGGTCAATATTTGACATTCATCCAATGGCCTGTCTGGGGAGGCAGCGGGACAGGAGGTCGGGGGGTAGGGAGTGTTGGCGGTGGGTATAGGTGGCAGGGGGTGATACTGTAAATGGTGGAGGTACATTTGGAGCTGTGGAGTGTTGGTGGGTAAATAGCAGTGCAGTGAATGAGACGTACAGTGTGTACAGTACAGTGGCAGTCAGAGGGGTGGGTGGTTGGAGTCTTGGCAGTGGGTATAGGGGATGGTAAAGGAAGGAGGTTGCCTTACGGTAGTGGCTGGTGACAGCCTAGGCGGTGGCCAAGCTCAGTCAGAGCCCAGAGTCAAGCCAAGTCAGTACTAGTATGACAGAACACTAGGCTACATTGCTCATTTGAGACTCAGCGGTTTGTTTGATTGATTTTCTTGAAGAGTGGAGTTAGCTGAGGAGAAGACACAGCTCTCTCTCCCCCACTCTCTGTCTCTGACTCTCTCTATATCTCATTCTCTCTCTTTCTGTCTCTGTTCGGGCACTGATTATCGCCTGTCCCCTTTAATCCTCCCAGGATGCCAGAGAAACGAAGGAGGAAGCTTTTAGCCGACTTAATCCTAGACACCACTGTATGCACACTACAGTGTCTTCAGACAGTGTTCACACCCCGTGAACTATTCCACATATTGTTGTGTTACAACCTGATATCAAAATGGATTAAAAAGCTATTTTCTTCTCACCCATTTACACACAATACCACATAATGACAAAGTGAAAACATGTTTTTAGAAATCTTTGCAAATTTATTGGAAATTAAATGAAAAATATCTTGTGTCACTTCAACCTTAATGGTCCCAAATTATGTCACCACAGCCCTTGACTCTAAGCGATGTTGTGATGCTATTTAGATTAACTTGGACAAAGCTTTTGATACGGCAGACCATTCCATTATTGTGGAGAATTGGTGTCTCTGAGGGGTCTTTGATCTGGTTTGTGTACCTCTCTCAAATAGTGCAGCGTGTAAAGTCATACCATTTGCTATCTCAGCCACTGCCTGTCACCTGCTTTCTGAATTTACATCAGCAACATAGCTCAGGCAGTAGGAAGCTCTCATCTATTTAAATGCAGATGGTACAGTCTTATACTCAGCTGGCCCTTCCCTGGATGTTGTGTTAAATGCTCTCCAACAAGGCTTTCTTAGTGTCCAGCAAGCTTTCTCTCCCCGTTTTGTTCTGAACACCTCCAAAACATACAGTACCAGTCATAAGTTTGGACACACCTACTCTTTCCAGGGTTCTTCTTTATTTGTACTATTGTAGAATAATAGTGAAGACACCAAAACTATGAAATAACACATATGGAATCATGTAGTGTTAAACATTTTTTTATATATATATTAGAGATTCTTCAAAGCAGCCACCCTTTGCCTTGACAGCTTTGCACACAACCTTGGCATTCTCTCAACCAGCTTCATGAGGTAGTCACCTGGAATGCATTTCAATTAACAGGTGTGCCTTGGTAAAAGTTCATTTGTGGAATTTCTTTCCTTCTTAATGCGTTTGAGCCAATCGGTTGTGTTGTGACGTGTGGTTCCTACCGTGAAGCATGGAGGAGGTGTGATGGTGTGGGGATGCTTTGCTGGTGACACTGTTGGTGATGTATTTAGAATTCAAGGCACACTTAACCAGCATGGCTACCACAGCATTCTGCAGCGATACACCATCCCATCTGGTTTGCGCTTAGTGGCACAATCATTTGTTTCTCAACAGGACAATGACCCAACACACCTCAAGGCTGTGTAAGGGCTATTTGATGAAGAAGGAGAGTGATGGAGTGCTGCATCAGATGACCTGGCCTCCACAATCACCCGACCTCAACCCAATTGAGATGGTTTGGGATGAATTGGACCGCAGAGTGCAGGAAAAGCATCCAACAAGTGCTCAGCATATGTGGGAAGTCCTTCAATACTGTTGGAAAAGCATTCCAGGTGAAGCTGGTTGAGAGAATGCCAAGAGTGTGCAAAGCTTTGAAGACTCTCAAATCTAAAATACATATATTTGTTTAACACGTTTTTGGTTACATGATTCCATGTGTGTTATTTCATAGTTTTGATATCTTCACGATTATTATACAATGTATAAAATAGTAAAAATAAAGAAAAACCCTTGAATAAGTAGGTGTGTCCAAACGTTTGACTGGTACCTTAGCTCATGTGGTCCCCCCACTGGTGTGATTACTACCTCTGAGGGTTTAGAGCTTGAAGTAGCCACCTCATACAAGTACTTGGGAGTATGGCTTACAGTACACTGTCCTTATCTCAGCACATATTCAAGTTGCAGGCTAAGGTTCAATCTCGACGTGGTTTCCTCTATTGTAATTGCTCCTCTTTCACCCCATCTGCCAAACCAATTTGTAAGTCGCTCTGGATAAGAGCGTCTGCTAAATGACTTAAATGTTAAATGTAAATGTAAACTAACCTGATTCAGATGACCATGCTACCCATGCTAGATTACGGAGACGTAATTTATAGATTGGCAGGTAAGGGTGCTCTCGAGCGGCTAGATGTTCTTTACCATTCGGCCATCAGATTTGCCACCAATGTTCCTTATAAGTCACATCACTGCACTCTATACTCCTCTGTAAACTGGTCATCTCTGTATACCTGGCGGAAGACTCACTGGTTGATTGGTTGATGTTTATTTATAAAATCCTCTTAGGCCTCACTCCTCCTATCTGAGATGCCTACTGCAGCCCTCATCCTCCACATACAACACCCATTCTGCCAGTCACATTCTGTTAAAGGTCCCTAATGCACACACATCCCTGGGTCGCTCCTCTTTTCAGTTTGCTGCAGCTAGCGACTGGAACAAGTTGCAAAAAAACACTCAAACTGGACAGTTTTATCTCCATCTCTGCATTCAAAGACTCAGTCATGGACACTCTTACTGACAGTTGTGGCTGCTTCGTGTGATGTATTGTTGATTCTAACTTTTTGCCCTTTGAGGCCTTTTGCCTCTTGGTAGGACGTCATTGTAATTAAGAATTTGTTCTTAATTGACTTGGCTAGTTAAATAAAGGTTCAATTAAAATAAAATACATTTACATAAGTATTCACACCCCTTTGCTTTGACTCACCAACTTGAGCTCAAGATCATCCAATTTCCTTTGATCATACTTGAGATGTTTCTACAACTTGATTGGAGTCCACCTCTGGCCTATTCAATTGTTAGGACCTGATTTAGAAAGAAACACACCTGTCTATATAAGGTCTGACAGTTGACAGTGCATGTCAGAACAGAAACTATACCATGAATTCCAAGGAATTGTCCGTAGATCTGAGATTATATATATATATATATATATATATATATATATATGAGGTATATATCTGGGAAGGACACAATTTATAAAGTGTTGAAAGTTTCCAGAGCACAGTGGTCTCCATCATTGGGAAATTGAACAAATATGGAACCACCCAGTCTTTGTCTAGAGCTGGCTGTCCGACCAAACTGAGAAACCCGGGAAAAAGGGACCTTTGGTCAGGGAGGTGATCAAGAACCCACCGACCACCCTGACAGAATTACAGAGTTCCTTGGCTGATATGGGAGAACCTGCCAGAAGCATAACAGTCTCTACAGCACTTTGCCAAATCTAGGCTTTATGGGAGAGTGACCAGACTAAAGCAATCCTGAGAAGGAGCCACATAACATCACACCTGGAATTAGCAAAAAGGCACGTGAAAACTCTGAGATCATAAGGCAAAAGATTCTGTGTTCTAATGAGACAAAACAATTGAACTCTTTGGCCTGAATGCAAAGTGCTACGTCCGGAGAAAACCAGGCACAGCTCATCAACCATCTAACACCATACCCACCGAGAAGCATGGTGTTGGCAGCATCATGCTATGGAAATGATTTTCAGCGGCAGGGACTGGGAGACTGGTAAGAATAGAGGGAACAATGAATGGAGACAAATACAGGAAAATCCTTGATGAGAACCGGCTTTAGAATGCAAACAACAGAGTGCAAACAACCCAAGCATACAGCCAAAGCAATGATGGAATGGATTCAGAACACAAATGTGAAAGACCTTGAGTGGCCCAGTCCAAGCCCAGACTTGGATCCAATTGAAAACATGTGGAAAGAATGCTGTTCACCACCGCTCCCCATGTAACTTAGCAGAGCAAATCTGAGATAAATAATATATAATATATATATATATATATATAATATAAATATCTGGGATAAAGAAAGCATTGACTCAGGGGAGTGAAGACTTATGTAAATGAGATATTTATGTATTTCATTTTCAATACGTTTGCTAAAATGTCTAAAAACACGTTTTCACGTTGTCATTATGGAGTATTGTGTGTCGATGGGTGAGAGAAAAACCTTTATTTAATACACTTTAAATTCAGGCTTTCGGTCAATTTCTCGCTACTTTGTCAATGAACATGTGTGTGCATGTTATATGTGAGAAGTCCTTAGAGGCTATAAAGCCGTAACAGGGCTCAGTCTGCAGTTCAGAACCTCATCAACTAATCATTCGGCGATCAGTTTCTAAGCTGAGGAGAAAACACGCTAGGCGGTCCACACAGAACTTAATTAAGCTAAAGAAATAACATTGAAACCAAATGGAATAGCAGGTTGCTTTGACTCCGCAATTAAATGATTGTCTTTCTAACAGGCTGCCTCCTCTTATCCAAGAGCAGCCCGTGGTTTCATTATGCTGCCGACTGTGTAGCAATAAGGATGATGAAGCTTGGTTAAATGTTAACCAAGCTCACTAAAATAGTGTAGTGTCCCAAATGGCACCCTATTCCCTATATAGTAATAGTGGCCTACTTTTGACCAGGGTGCATAGGGCTCTGTTCAAAAGTAGTGCACTACATAGGGATTAGGGATCCATTTGAGACGTGGCACGGACACAGCAAATTAGGCTGTAGTCTTTGAATGCACAACGAAAACACATGATAATAAACATGTCTGAAATGTGACACTAACGTGCATAATTGCAATGGCATATCAGACCGTTCACATTCTGGAAAGAAGAAAATAGCTTTCGGTTCCAGAGAGGAAGTGCAGCTTGGATGAGGTAGAGCCGATCTCCCATTATTATCATCCAGCTGATCTCCCATTATTATCATCCAGCCGATCTCCCATTATTATCATCCAGCCGATCTCCCATTATTATCATCCAGCCGATCTCCCATTATTATCATCCACCCGTTATTATCATTCATCTAATCAGGAACTATTTCTTCATCAGTACATGTTTGTGCTGCTACTGCCTCCAAACCCCATCCTTGGAGATGGACGTAATATCCAGTATACACGGGTGGTGTGTGTGTGTGTAACTGTGCGTGCGTATGTAAGTGATTTGGGTGTGTATGTGTGTGCAGTTCGTGTGTGTGTGCGCGTGTGTGCGCACGCGTGTGTACACATGTGTGTGTGACCTGACTGACATGACCTGGTATCTGTTGTTAATACAGTATAGAGTGAGTCACTGTGCTCGCCTTAGAAACCTTTAATGTTGCCCTATTTACAGAGGTTTCTGAGGGAGTTATATATTTATTAGCAGGTTGCTTTAAAGTCAACAGGACGATTCTCACTGGTAGAGTAGATTTAAAACATGACAAAGTAATGGAATAGTCATGTTTACAAGCAAGTGTTTTATTCCCAACAAGCTCTCACATTCTCACATCAGAATTAGACGTTCTTCAATGTTTCTCAAATGTAAAATTTAGTCAAATTTCGAAGTGTTTCGTTACTTCACTGTATCGTTCCAAGGTCACGTTTAGGCATGAACAAGCAACTTTTGGAACCAGAGGCAGATGCTTAAACCGATCCACAACGCCCGAGCAAAACCAGTCTACTTGAAGGTAACAGCGCTCACTGTTGCCCCTAGTGGCCAGTTTTGACGTCATCTCCCATCGTCCTCAGACATGGATGGACCTCGAATACTGACTTATATCACGGGTGTCCTTCCTGTTTATTCCACATGGCACGACATGATGATTTCTACCTCGGTCTCCCTCTGTTTGAAAACTGTTGTAAGTCATCTACATCCTCTTCCAACCCCCCCCCCCCCCCCACACACACAAACAACAACCCACCTACAACTGCTCCAACGCAGCTATCCCCTCTCCCCCTTCTCCTCCAGTAGGTCAATTCTCACATTCCTACCTTCCAACTACCTAAACGCTCCCTTGCGTGATCCACCACTCGCCCCCTTCCCCTGTGTGTCTCCCAATGGTCAGTCTCTGCAACCTGCAGCATACAAGCAGTGTCAGGGGGGCTGGCAGGGAGCCAAGGGAGGCAGAGAGCTGAGCAGCCAGCCTACCTGCAGGCCCAAAGCACTACCAGAGGCACTCTGCTCACTGTCCATCGATCCCACCTCTACTCCAATTAGTGGGACAGACAGGGTTTGTTTTTGTCGAAAATCTCCCAGAGAGAAATAGGGTGGTGTATACAAAGCCGGTCTGTGTGTGTGTGTGTGTTTGCGTGCGAGTGAATGTGTCTCTGTGTGCGTGTGTGCGGTAGTTGGTCTGCCCTGACTAAAGTGAGCGTTCCACATGAATGCTGCCCAGAAAGAAAAAGCTTAGAGTTGTCAAGTGCCGTCGGATGGGAGGGCCACTTTGAGTTTTTTACAGGCAACAAGACAAAACAGAATTAAGCAATCGACAGAGAGCGATTTGGCTCTGTCCCAAATGGTCATATTCCCGTCTCTGGTCACAAGTAGTGCACTGCTGTATATTGAATAGGTGCCATTTGGGAAGCGGACACTATACACTACCATGGACCACTAGCATGAAAACTATCCAGAATGTGGGATTAGGCTTTTAAAATGGGTCTGGATATTATAGTCCTGAGATGTGTTACATGAATTAGTTTCCTTTTACAGATAGTAGAACTCATCCAGTAGGCTGTAGTGCTCTGAAAGGCCTGAAGAGTCATTCACAAGACAATAGTGAGAGATTAGTCTGAGCTAGAGAAGGTTGAGAGGTCACAGGCTATTTGTGTGTTTGTATTTGTGTGCACGCACACACACACACACACACACACACACACACACACACACACACACACACATGCCAGCTTGAAATCTGATCAAGCATTTTAACAGGAGGGGAAATGACTCTAGCCTATCTGAGGCAGATCAAAAACAAGCAGGCCCATCCCTTTCTTCTCAGGTGTGTCAATTACATGTGTCTTAGGAAACAGGATAGAGTATTCCACTAGCCCTCTCCAAGACTTAATTAGCAAACACTCCTCAATTATTAATTGCCTGTTATCAAATTTGTGATGAATTAATGCCACAGTGAATGTGCGGGTGGTGGATGTCTGGAAAAGAATTCTGTCTCAATGCTGTTTTCCATTGGACACGTGCTGATTATGGTACAAAACAACAGCACAGCCAGGAGGGGTGAATTAAAGCCCAACAGAGACATTATAGAACTAAATACTTCCAATGTTTTAAAAATTCATAAAGAAATGGAAAAGTCATAAAATGGCGCTGGTCATAAACAGTGTGATCGACGTTGTTCACCGTGCAGGAGAGAGGGAGGGAGTGGAGCTAAATTTAGCCCCAGTTACCGCCGCATGCACCGCGTCATACGGTGAGAGGCTGATATTCCCGTTTGTTAGTATCATTTATTAAAATCTTGTGACAGCGCCATGACTGCAGGAGAGGGGTCTTTCCATTCTCGTTGCTCAGGAGGCATGAAATCAGACAGCACAGTGAGTCCGTGGTTGGATAACACACACACACACACACACACACACACACACACACACACACACACACACACACACACACACACACACACACACACACACACACACACACACACACACACACACACACACACACACACAGGGAGTGAGAATATTAATCTGAAGGAAACATCTGTCCGACGTGGCCCTGTTCTGTCCTCTAAAGTGTTACATTTTTCTATCCACCCTCCTTTTGTTTGCTTTGTTTACGTTCACTTCCTATTGTGTGTTTGTGTTGACATCTTCTGCGGGTCCAGTAATGTGTGTTGTCCACGTCTCAGTGCCTTACTGTGAATACATATTGAATTCTCTTTTCTCTTGTCTTGGCAAGGGAGTAGGTTGGCTAAATGCAAACCCTCAGAGGCACAAATGTATAATGGGGGACTGAGTGTTTATCTGTGTAACTGGAGAGAGAGAGACATAGACACTTCATTACAACACTGTATATAGACATAATATTACATTTGAAATGTCTATATTCTTTTGGAACTTTTGTGAGTGTAATGTTTACTGTTCATTTTTAAAAAGATTTATTCCACTTTTATTATCCATTTCACTTGCTTTGGCGATGTAAACATATGTTTCCCATGCCAATAAAGCCCTTAAAATGAACTTGAATTGACAGAGACATACACTCACAGAGACAGAGACAGAGAGAGACAGAGAGAAAAGAGGTGATAGGATGTCCTTCTGTGAAAATACTTACACGTCGGCTGCTGCCTCTGGGCTCCAGTGTAACAGTATGTTAAACATGTGCTCTCCCTGCTACTGAGAATCAGTGTGTGAGTCCGAGTCAGTGTGCTGTGTGCCAGGAGCAGATGTCCAGAGCCTGGGCTGCCCAGGCATCCTGCTGTCTGTGCAGGCCGCTCAACACAAACTGTCTGATTCAATAGAGATATGGACTTTTTTTTATCAGATCAAAACTACTAAGCATCTGCTAGGGAGTGTGTGTATGTGGGGGGGGGGGACATGTGTGTGTGGAGATTGTGTGTGTGTGTGTGTGTGTGTGTGTGTGTCCAAGCATCACTCTTTTAACTGCGATATGAGCCTAGTGGAGCCTGGCTTACCTCAGAGGATCACTAAACCAGAGATGGACCAAAGCGAAGCGCCAGTGTTAGTACCTATACACAGACCCGCTCATCTCATTGCCCGACATGCAAACCCAATATAAATTCAACGAGGAGACATTAAAACCTCAATCAATAACAGTCTAGACAGATGAACATAAAACCTGATGTGAGAGGATAAAAGACAGAGGAGAAAGGGAGTGAGAGACAGAAAGAGGGGAGGCAGGTAGCCTAGTGGTTAGAGCGTTGGGCCAGTAACCGTAAAGGCTGCTAGATCGAATCCCCAAGCTGACAAGGTAAAAATCTGTCGTTCTGCCAATGAACAAGGCAGTTAACCCACTGTTCCTAGGTCGTCATTGTAAATAAAAATGTGTTCTTAACTGACATGCATAATTAAATTAAATAAAAAAATTAAGAGAGAGAGAGAGAGAGAGAGAGAGAACAAGCCACATCTCCTCCTGATTACTGTCACCATGCCCCCAGGACACCGATTACTTACCCAACCAAACCTCCCCGGGCCCATTCTAACTAGGCCCCTCTCCCCCCAAAACACCCTGTTTGATCCTGCCTGCCAGGCAGCCCTATCCCCTGGCTCCTCTCATCTACCACCCCCCTACAGGTACAGGGGCCTGGGGGTGAAGGTACAGGGGCCTGCAGTTGGTACCAGTTCCCTTGGATCACACACTGCAAACATTGATGCTAATGTTTCCTGTCAGACATGAAGCGGCTCACTCATCACACACTCGCGTCACAATCAGGGAAAAAGGGACCTTTACACCATCGTTGGTTAAGATCATAGTGTACCTCGTCTTCCAAATGACAGCGGAAATGATCAGACATCAAATAGCAGGGGTTTCTCTTTAACACAAATCATGTCAAATATCTCAATAACCTATGTCGGATATTGAATGAGTCGATATCGGGACAAAGGAAATTACCATGTGATATCTACAGTATATATTTTCGAGTCAAGTCAAGATATCTGCGGATATGCCTCTTTCCTCGGATATGGCCCCTTTCCCAGTGGTGGGTTAGCCTATCACCAACACACCTGTCTCTGCTTCTCCTGTTTCTCTACGGTGGTGAGATATACTCACATCCCATTACCCAATGATCCCCCAGAACAGACAGGCATCAGTGCCATCATCAGCGCTGCTTACATCTGTCCACAAAAACCACAGTCTTCCATCTTCCTCCTCCTTAACACCCCTAGTCCGGCCTTTGTCTGGGTCTAGGTCCTAGGGACGTGTGTGCTCAGTCAGCAGACATGCAAACAGGTAGACAGACAGAGACAGGCAGACGGGCAGCCAGCCAGCCAGACATTCAGAGAGGCAGGCATAAGCATTTTATGACCCACCTCTGCCTCAGCACAGAGAACTGCTGGCCTTATCATTTTCGTCTCTCTCTCCCTCCCTCCCTCCCTGAAGTAGCTTTGCCTGGTCCATGATGAATGGAGGCAATTTAGGGCCCGGTTCAATCAGATCCGCATAGCTGATGTTTTGATGTTGTCGGAGGTGGAATTGCATTATAGAGCTATTAAATCCACAATGGATCCCGGCATTATACTTAAGCTGACATTGCCATTGGATGCACGGAGTCGCATTGAGATAAATCCCATGCAGCCTTGTTTACAGGTTCGAACACTGGAATGTGAGATGTAATCGACACCTCAATGAAGCTGATAGAAATCCTCATTATTTAGTTGAATGATTTTCAATTTGAGTATCACTGTTGGAAGGCCTTAATGTAGTCATCATGCCCAGAGAGCGATGTTGCTGCCATAGGTGGACATAGAAAGTACTCCACCGTGTGGTGTGGTGGGGAAGTTTGCCTATACCGAACACCCAAAACTCTCAGCTTTCTAAGTTGTTTCCCTTAAAGGTTGTGTTCTGGATACTTTGGAACATTTCAAATCCAGTGAATCACACAATGCAGACTGTCATCCCACACAGTCGAGCAACGTGTTTCTCTTACCTCTCAGTGAAGTTTCTGAGCGCAGTGAAGAGTGACAATAGCATCTCTTAGTTCTTGTGTTCCTTCCTCGACCTGTTTCTGCTAGTGGGGGGGTTTTCTGCCTGCAGAGGAAAATATTCAAATATACATATAAAATACAATTGAATGTTGGATGATAGTGTTTGCGTACATCTATATTTCACAGACACTCGCAGACACACGCACATGAACAGACAGAGACACTGCTATAGATGAAGGAAACAGATGGAGCCGTCTTCACCTCTTCCACAGCACAGTGGTTTTCCCTTGAGTCGTAATGGCAGGTGTTTGCTGTGGCATTATGGGAATGGGAACTTGGGAAGTGGGAAGCACAGCAGTACATCGTCATATACAACACACACAAACACACGTCATCTTATATCAGCCCACGGTTAGAGGATGTTTGTCTGCCTTATGTTGTGCTGTTATTCTGCCCTGTGACTCACACACCACCCACCCCCAACACACCTCTGCAGGGTAATAACACACACATTACTTGTGAGGCTTTTCATTTGTGAACAATTTACATCCATATACACTGAGTGTACAAAACATAAGGAACACCTTCCTAATATTGAGTTTCAGAACAGCCTAGATTAGCCGGGGCATGGGCTCTACAAGGTGTCGAAAGCATTCCACAAGGATGTTGGCCCATGTTGACTCCAATGCTTCCCACAGGTGTGTCAAGTTGGCTGGATGTCCTTTAGGTAGTGGACCATTCTTGATACACACGGTAAACTGTTGAGCGTGGAAAAACCCAGCAGCATTGCAGTTCTTGATACACTCAAACCAGTGGGCCTGGCACCTACAGGGTACTACCATACCCTGTTCAAAGGCACTTAAATATTGTCCATTCACCCTCTGAATGGCACACATACACAATCCATGTCTCAATTGTCTCAAGGCTGTTTTCAAGCCTTCTTTAACCTGTCTCCTCCCCTTCATCTACACTGACTGAAGTGGATTTAACAGGTGACATCAATATGGAAACATAGCTTTCACCTGGATTCACCTGGTCAGTCTATGTCATGGAAAGAGCAGGTGTTTATAATATTTTGTACACTCAGTGTATGCTGATGAGAAGACTAGATATTGTAAGTTGTTTTCCCTTTTAGTGTAATGGTGACCCTAACCCAAATCCACAGTATTTCCATGGTGAACATAGCCTAAAAGCTGTAGCTCAGTTGGTAGAGCATGGTGCTTGTAATGCCCAGATAGTGGGTTTGATTCCTGCGACCACCCATATGTAAAAATGTATGCACGCATAAGTGTAAGTTGCTTCAGATAAAATCGTCTGCTAAATGGCAAAAAGTTGGTAAAAGTTTAAGTGCATAGCAATGGCACAGTACCATGGCTAAACTCATTAGACATAGCTCAGGCTGTCATGCAGATGCAAACAGTCACTTTGCACAATGAAGAAGTCACCACACATTGTAATGAGGTTGCCCTGCACACCGATGAAGTAATAAGACGCATATTAATGAGGTCACGGCACACAGTGATGACTTTGTTTGGCATGATGAAGGTGTCACTGTACTCAGTTATGGCTTCCTCCAACACAGCGATGGAGTCACAACCTTTCTGATGGATACTGAGGAGAGAGCTTGATTCAAAAATTGTCTTTGGTTTGAGATCCAATCCAACCACTGATCGCTTTCAGTCGCTCTCTTACGGCAGCTGATATACAAACACTTAGAAGAGGTTTTCCTGGTAACAGCGGTCATCTTAGTCGCAGGCGTTCTCCCTCTTCTTCCCTCTCTACTGTCCTTGTCTCTCCATTGCACTCCGCCCGGAGTGTAAAGAGCATCATCCAAACATCTCATCAACGGATCCCTTATTGGCCCTAGTCGTCTCCCCTGTGTGCATCAACAGCTGCTCTCAAGCACCAGCCCATAATCATCCCTTTGCCTTGCTCTTCCAGGCTGTATTACACAGGCAGGCAGGCAGACAGGCACGCCTGCTCTCCCAATCTGGAATACCTCACCATCAAATGCCGCCCTCATTAGCTCCCAAGACTGTCATCGATTATTGTCATGGCTGTTTATTATCCCCCCTCAAGCCGACATCATGGTGGCACTCAAGGAACTGTACAGGACTTTGAGTAAGCTGGAAACCGCATATCCGGAGGCTGCATTTGTAGTAGCTGAGGACTTTAATTAACAAAGGAAATCTCAGGACATTTGTCCTGAAATTCAACCAAATTCAGCCTCTACTATACACGGTGTCACGCCCTGATCTGTTTCACCTGTCCTTGTGATTGTCGCCACCCCCTCCAGGTGTCGCTTATTTTCCCCAGTGTATTTATCCCAGTGTTTCCTGTCTCTCTGTGCCAGTTTGTCTTGTATGTTTTCAAGTCGACTAGAGTGTTTTCCCGTGCTCCTGTTTTCTATTCTCTTTTTATAGTCTTCCTGGTTTTGACCCTTGCCTGTTTTTCTGGAATCCGTACCCGCCTGCCTGACCCTTCTTCCTGCCCTGACATCGAGCCTGTCTGCCACTCTTCACCTGTTGGACTCAGAATCTGGATTTGACGTTTTGCCTGTCCACGACCATTCTCCTGCCTACTCCTTTTGGATTAGAAATGACCTACAAAGACTCAAACCACCCGCCTCCTGTGTCTGCATCTGGGTTTCACCTTGTGACCTTATACACAGAGAGAAGACGCTTGTTATTCTCTCTTCTGAGATGGCTACAAGGCCCCCCCCCCTTTCGGCAAATCTGATCAGGCCTCCATTCTGCTCCTCCCCGCCCATAGGCAGAAATTAAAGCAGGAAGCACGCGTCGTAAGGTCTGTTCAACGTTGGTCATTCACGCAAAAAAGAATTTGCGAACTACCGCATTTAACCAGGGTAAGGTGACTGGGAACATGGATGAGTACATCAGAAAGAAGAAAGACATTACAAGAATATAGTAGAGTCGCAACTCAATGGCTCAGACACGAGACGCATGTGGCAGGGACTTCAGACAATCACGGATTATAAAGGTAAAACCAGCCACGTTGTGGACACTGATGCCTCACTCCCAGACAAACTTAACACATTCTTTGCCCGCTTCGAGGAAAACAACACAGAGCCACCGTCGTGGGCCCCTGCTGCTCACGAGGACTGCGGGCTCCCGATCTCTGTAGCCAACATGAGTAGGACTTTCATGCGTGTTAACCCTCTCAAGGTGGCATACCAATCCGCATCCTCGGTGCATGCTCAGACCAGGTGGTTGGAGTGTTTACGGACATATTCAACCTCTCCCTATCCCAGTTTGTTGTCCTCACTTGCTTCAAGACATCAACCATTGTTCCTGTACCTAAGTAAGCTAAGGTAACTGAACTAAGTGACCATCGCCCCGTAACACTTACCTCTGTCATCACAAAGTGCTTTGAGAGGCTAGTCAAGAACCATACGACCTCATCTTGCCCGACAAACCTAGACACACTACAATTTGCATACCGCCCCAACAAGCGCGACTCCAACTCAATCATACATTTTGCTGATGACAAGACAGTGTCGGGCCTGATTACCAACAACGATGAGACAGTCTACCGGTAGGAGGTTAAAACACTGGCTAAGGAGCTGATTGTGGACTACAGGAGACAGACGAGGGAGCGTGCCCTCATCCACATTGACAAGGCTGTAGTGGAGAGGGTCAAAAGCTTAAATTTACTTGGCGTGCACATCTCCGAGGACCTGAAATCAAATCAAATGTTATTAGTCACATGCGCCGAATACAACAGGCGTAGACCTTACAGTGAAATCTTTACTTACAAGCAAATGGTCCCACCACACCGACACCATGGCGAAGAAAGCGCAACAGTGCTTCTACAACCTCAGGCGGCTAAAGAAATCCGACATGGCCCCTAAGACACACAAACTTCGACAAACGCACCATTGAGAGCATTCTGTCAGGCTGCATCACTACCTGGTATGGCAACGACACCGCCCTCAACCTCATGCCTCTCCAGAGGGTGGTGCATTCAGACCAAAGCATCACCGGGGGCACGCTGCCTTCCCCTCCAGGACATTTACAGCACTTGGTGTCAAAGAAAGGCCAAGAAGATCCTCAAAGACATCAGCCATCCAAGCTATGGTCTGTTCATTCTGCTACCATCTAGCAGACAGAGATGGTACAGGTGCATAAAAGCCGGGACCGAGAGACTGAAAAACAGCTTCTATCTCCAGGCCATCGGACTGTTGAACAGCCGTCACTAGCCGGCTACCTACCCGATACTCTGTCCTGCACCTTGAGACTAATACCCCATCTATAAGTAATCATTGAACGCTGGTCACCTCATATTCTGTTTAAATACTGTTGTTTACTCACTACGTATGACAATACTATATTCGCGCTCATCCTAAAGTAGCTACTACTGTACATACCATTTTTTTCTCCAAATGATATACTGTCTATGAACACCACGTATTTATATTCTGGATTCTGACACATGTTCATTCTAATTGTTACTTTCTACTCTGGATTATTACTTGGGCTCGTTCTGTAATTTCTTGATTTCTTGTTTAGATTTTTAAATGTTATTATTTGTTTATTTGTATTGTATTTGCAAGACATCCTACTGCACTGTTGAAGTTAGTAACATAATCATTTCGCTGCACCTGCTATAACAAATCTGTGCATGTGACCAATTTCATTTGATTTTATTAGACACACACACACCCCTCCGACTACATCCTCATCACTCCAACATCCTCATCAACATCAAAACTGTTTATTCAGCCCGCCACGGTCCTTTTGACCCCTGCCTTTCTTCCTTTAAAGATCAGAGAGACAGGTGAACGTTCTTTAAATAAACTCTTCTAAACCGGAAGAGGAGTCAGACAGAGGAATAGAGCGAGTGCCGATTGGAACTAACCTCAGACAGTAATACATCTACACACACACACCATGTGCACAAGCACACACAAGTATGCGTGCATACTCACACACACTAAGGTATTGTATGACAAGGTTCACAAGATGCTATGCAAGGGATTATGGGTAATTAGCTAGCCGCATGGCCCTCTTCGTAATGATGGGAAAGCTGCCAGTGTCTAAACAGTGGAAAGGGCTCGCTTTGATACCACACTTAATCTCCAGCAGGGCCAGATCCTTCTCACCTCATCCATACACACACACTCAGAAACACAGATAGGAGACATATAGAGAAGGAAACAGAGGAAGAGAGCGAGAGAAATTAATAGAGAGAGAGAGGGTTAAAAGCTAGAGAGAATGATAGGAAGAGGGGGAGATGCACTAAGAGAATGAAAGGGAGATACACAGAGATAGAGAGGGAGATAGAGGGAGATACACAGATAAAGAGAGAAAGAGAGGGAGAAAAAGACAAGGAGATACACGGAGATAGAGAGAGAAAGATAGGGAGATACACAGAGATAGAGAAAGGGAGACACAGAGATGGAGAGAGAAAGGGAGAAGAGATAGAGAGACAGAGGGAGAGAGAGAGGGAGATACACAGAGATAGAGAGGGAGAGAAAGAAGGAGAGAAAAAGTGATATACACTGAGAGAGAAACAGAGGGAGATACACAGAGAGAGAGAGAGAGAGAGAGAGAGAGAGAGAGAGAGAGAGACAGAGACAGAGAGAAAGAGAAAGAGAAAGAGATACACAGAGATAGAGGGGGATAGAAAAAGGGATATACACAGAGAGAGAGATAGAGAGAGAAAGAGAGGGAGATACACACACAGAGAGAGAGAGAGAGAGAGAGAGAAAGGGAGACAGAGAGACACAGAGAGAGAGAGAAAGAGAGACAGAGATAGAGAGAGAAAGAGAGGGAGATACACAGAGAGAGAGAGATATGAAAGAGAGAGAGAGTGAAGCAGCTCCTTAATCTCCCTTCATGTGTACTCAGTCATCCAGGACATGTAATGATGACAGGTCAAGTCATGTCAAGTAACAGGTGGGCACCAGAGCGCAGTGACTCAATGCATGCTGGGAGGCATAAGGGTGAATTGGAATTAGCCTCTGGTTTAGGGTCTACATTATGTGTGTGTGTGTGTGTGTGTGTGTGTGTGTGTGTGTGTGTGTGTGTGTGTGTGTGTGTGTGTGTGCGTGCGTGCGTGCGTGCGTGCGTGCGTGCGTGCGTGCGTGCGTGCGTGCGTGCGTGTGTGTGTGTGTGTGTATGTGTTTCTAAACTGAAAAGAGAGGGGGCTTGGGTGTCCCGAATGTCGAATGGATTTACACTGTTACCAGAATGAATCATCTGCTGAACATGCTCATCAGTGACGACGCAACAGTTATGATACAGACACACTGACTGCCGATATGTACTTCAGGAGGACCTTCCTTCTCTTGCTAGAACAAAATACTTCCCTGCTGAACTTGGCTTCAAGACAATCAGAGAGCACAAACCTCCACGTGGGGGAGCCAACAGAAGTGACATATTTTACATCTAGTTAACAACTTTTGTGCTTGAAGTATTTTTTTGTTAGGTTCAGTTTGATATTATGCACCTGCTCATTAGTTAGCTAGCTCACTAACTTTAGCTTGCTAACTGAGTCAGGCAGTCACACACGCGTCATATGAAATTAATGGGGTGGTAAGTGCAGCCCAATGCACATAACACTAAATGTTTACCAAGCTACCTATCTAGCAAGGTGATGAAGAAATAATGTTGTTCATTCTCCATTATCCCATACTGCCAGTGCTAGTTCACTTGCTGGCTAAAGTTAGCTTGACGGTTAGCATTGCCATTTAGCAAAACAAAGCTAGCTAGCTACTCCACAACTTATTGACAGCTAACAGGCAGCTGCTTCATTAGAAAATGAATCCATTGTGATGTAATTATAATGTTGCTAGCTACTGGTTAGTATCAACAAGGGCTTACTACATATTCTATATAGCTAGCAACGACAGCGCATCTTGCTAGTTAGCTTACATTAGCTACAGCAGACAAGCCATATAAGCTACTGCCACTTTGTGGCCTGGAGTATTTAAACAAAGCAGCTACCCGGAGAGACTCCTTCCTGGACTTACTGAGTGTAGAGTAGTCTGTACACTTATTACGATGAAATGATTCAAATGGGGCCCCAGTCCAGTAATGGACAGAGACTGTGTTCTAAGAAAACCTGCCTTATTAGTTATTTGAGCACTAACTCTAAGACCATAATAAGAACAATAGTCATAATTGATTTAAAGGTATGAATTCTTTGAGAATCAGTTGGAGCTTACTTCACCAGAATAAAATACAATTATTTTATACCATCAACATATAATTACACTAATCAAAATATTTACAAATATAATGAGAATGATCGTAGAAAAAGTTATAGAATAGAGTGAACGATAAGAAAATACCTCAAGATACAGTATCTGAACATCAGGAGTGGCATACTCAGTCTGTGGGCAGTCTTTGATCCTTGGTTCTGGTTAGGCCTCATGGAGGAGAACAAAGGGCTGTTTGTCCTTTCTTGTTGCTCTCTTCCTCTCCTCTGAGTTGGGTGGTTCCTTGGGCTGCTCCTCTGGGTCGTGTCCCTTGTTGCTCTCTTCCTCTCCTCTGAGTTGGGTGGTTCCTTGGGCTGCTCCTCTGGGTCGTGTCCCTTGTTGCTCTCTTCCTCTCCTCTGAGTTGGGTGGTTCCTTGGGCTGCTCCTCTGGGTCGTGTCCCTTGTTGCTCTCTTCCTCTCCTCTGAGTTGGGTGGTTCCTTGGGCTGCTCCTCTGGGTCGTGTCCCTTGTTGCTCTCTTCCTCTCCTCTGAGTTGGGTGGTTCCTTGGGCTGCTCCTCTGGGTCGTGTCCCTTGTTGCTCTCTTCCTCTCCTCTGAGTTGGGTGGTTCCTCGGGCTGCTCCTCTGGGTCGTGTCCCTTGTTGCTCTCTTCCTCTCCTCTGAGTTGGGTGGTTCCTCGGGCTGCTCCTCTGGGTCCTGTCCCTTGTTGCTCTCTTCCTCTCCTCTGAGTTGGGTGGTTCCTCGGGCTGCTCCTCTGGGTCGTGTCCCTTGTTGCTCTCTTCCTCTCCTCTGAGTTGGGTGGTTCCTTGGGCTGCTCCTCTGGGTCGTGTCCCTTGTTGCTCTCTTCCTCTCCTCTGAGTTGGGTGGTTCCTTGGGCTGCTCCTCTGGGTCGTGTCCCTTGTTGCTCTCTTCCTCTCCTCTGAGTTGGGTGGTTCCTTGGGCTGCTCCTCTGGGTCGTGTCCCTTGTTGCTCTCTTCCTCTCCTCTGAGTTGGGTGGTTCCTTGGGCTGCTCCTCTGGGTCGTGTCCCTTGTTGCTCTCTTCCTCTCCTCTGAGTTGGGTGGTTCCTTGGGCTGCTCCTCTGGGTCGTGTCCCTTGTTGCTCTCTTCCTCTCCTCTGAGTTGGGTGGTTCCTTGGGCTGCTCCTCTGGGTCGTGTCCCTTCTTGCTCTCTTCCTCTCCTCTGAGTTGGGTGGTTCCTTGGGCTGCTCCTCTGGGTCGTGTCCCTTGTTGCTCTCTTCCTCTCCTCTGAGTTGGGTGGTTCCTTGGGCTGCTCCTCTGGGTCGTGTCCCTTGTTGCTCTCTTCCTCTCCTCTGAGTTGGGTGGTTCCTTGGGCTGCTCCTCTGGTTCGTGTCCCTTCTTGCTTTCTCTGTTTGCTCTTTCTAGTGTTGTGGAAGCTGTGCTCTGATTGTTTTCTCCTTATTTCCTTGAAGAAGTTTAGCTTAAGTGTACTGTTCAGGCTACAATTGAATGTCTTCTTCTGAGACTGTTTAGTGGACTATTCCCGTCCGTGTAGTGAATTAGTAGTACTATTCCCTAAAAGGTATTCACTTCTGTAACTTGCCATTAAATACCAGCCCCTCATTTCACTATTGGGCAGCCTCAGATATACAGTAGGTGCAAGTTAGTAGCGTTGATATTCTAGGCCTACGGTGACTCCAGATTGCAGGCCTTCCTAAGACTTAATCTGTCATGCCTGCTCCCGCTCTTCCCCCCCTGGCGCTTGGGGGCGCCCGGCTCCCCAGCATTGCGCACTCCTGCCTTCCCCCCGTCACGCGTCAGCGATTTTTGGACTCACCTGGACTCAATCATCTCTGTCTTTACCTTCCCTATATCTGTCTGGTTCCCCGCTCTGTTCCCTGCTTCTGCATTAACCTTGTATACCTGTGTGCAGACGCTGTTTCTGTCCTGTTACCTGTCTTTTCTAATTAAATGTTTGACTCCCTGTACCTGCTTCTGATCCCTGGCGTCGGTCCTTACATAAGCAAAGCAATCGGCTAGGTATTGGTCTGTTCCATCTGTTATGGGCAGCCTAGCTGTTTGGAGAAGGTGCTTTCTGTATCCTTAATTGATTGTCAATTGATGCAAAGGCCTTTGTAATGTTTGAATCCTTTTTTAATGTAATGTGAGTTGTGGATTCAAATAAAGTATTTAAGATGTGTGTGTGTGTGTGTGTGTGTGTGTGTGTGTGTGTGTGTGTGTGTGTGTGTGTGTGTGTGTGTGTGTGTGTGTGTGTGTGTGTGTGAGAGAGAGAACTAGAGAGAGTGAAAAGTTGGTATCTTTCACTCACTGGTCCGAAGAAACTGTGTTAAAGCAATGCTTTCCCTTTTTGTTGTCTTTGGTCTAAAGCATCATTGAGTTTCTCAGCACAGTGCTCAAACCGCTCTGAGTGTCTGAGTACATCAGAGTTGAAAGACTGCTGAACCAAGGGAAATTGCAGAGTGAAATATGCAAAATATGTTTTAAAAAATAGGAGAGAGAGAGAGAGAGAGAGAGAGAGAGAGAGAGAGAGAGAGAGAGAGAGGGGGAGTGAGAAGAAAAGCAGTAAAGAGAGCTGGTGGAATAATAGAGAAACATGGTTGAATTCATCATTTTGGTGTGTGTTTATGTGTGTTGCATTGCATTGAAAATACAGTGCTGGTTGTGTAGTGGGAGCCGTTATCATCCTCTACTCTCAGTGGAGCCTTTTGCAAGCTCCTGCATTCTGTCTTCATTAACTTTGACACCCTCTTTCTCCCCCTCTCCTTTTCTCCCCTTCTCAATATTTACCTCCCTTTCATCCCTCCATATTTCTCCCTCCCTCTGCCTTTCTCTTTCATTCATCTCTATTTCTCCCTCACTCTCCTTTTTCTCTCTCTATATCTATCCTTCTTCCTCTCTTCCTCTCTGTTTCTGTTCCAGCCTATTCCCTTCTCTGTTCATAAGACCATCTAACAGTCTGCTGGCTGAATCCTCCATTATGTACATATTTTATCTGCTGAACAAAATGAGGTTATTCGTACTGACTGACTGTAACCCATTTACACCACCCACACAGAAAGAGAGAACGACAGAAAGACAGGCTGCCCTGTTGTTTGGGCAGGCTCAATTACATATCAACAGAAGCAGCAAAGATGTAGATACAGTGTCACAATCCCGCCAAGTTCATTCTAAAAATGCCTGCATACTGCACTCTCTACTTCCACTATCTGGCTGCCACTCTATAGGAACCCACAGTTCAGTTCCAGGGTTCTGCTTGGCAATAGCCATGATCAGTTACCATGGACAGCTCCAGGCCTGCCAACACTTATATTCCAAAGAAAATATGGGCTTGCTTCAGCTAATAGGTTGGATGGATAAATGAGGTTGGTTGGATAGATGGATGAATCAGCGATAGTTGGATGGATGGATGGATAAATGGATATATGAATGAACAAGGAAGGGTAGATAGATCTAGAGAAGCTTATTAAAACCCCTTAATTAATTGGAGTCTACTGCTTCAGGCCAGACGTCCTCTGCAGGTACAGTGGTGTGGACTAAGGAGAGGCTCAGGTTGGGACTCTGATGTATGACTCAGAATACAGGCACATGTTGTTTGGCCTGGGGCACGGGGATGAAACGTATACTTATGCAATACCTTGGAATCCAACCAAGATCTATGGGTAACACTACACTTGAACAGTCATCAAAACAGGCCTGCTACACAGGACACATAACTTTTGTTTTCAATGAAACCTGGGCTTAAGAAGCCCAACTCAATGGTAGGCTCATGTTGCTCGGTGTAAAATTACACTGGTTGTTTTTTCAAAGATTTGACATGGGACTCACTCTCCGATTCACACCTCTCAATATTTCCCATTAGTCACCTCCCAGCCCACAGCATTATGTCTGCCACTTAGTACAGGTAACTGCCAAAATAAAAGGAACACCAACATAAAGCATCTTAATAGGACATTGGTTCACCACGAGCCACCATAACAGCTTCAATGCACCTTGGCATAGATTCTACAAGTGTCTGGGACTCTATTGGAGGGATGCAACACCATTCTTCCAATATTTGGTGTTTCGTTCATGGTGGTGGAAAAGTCTGACTCAGGCGCCTCTCCAGAATCTCCTAGAATCTCTTCAGTGGTCAATTGAGTTCAGATCTGGTGACTAGTGACTTTCAAAGTCACTGAGGTCTCGTCTTCTAGCCACAGTACTTAAAATAATGGGCAACAGGGCATTTTTTATACATGACCCTATACATGATGGGATGTTAATTGCTTAATTAACTCTGAAACCACACCTGTGTGGAAGCACCTGCTTTCAATATACTTTGTATCCCTCATTTACTCAAGTGTTCCCTTTATTTTGGCAGTTACTTGTATGCAGTGGTAGAAGTACCCAACTGTCAAACTAAAAGTAAAGATACCTTCATGGAGTAAAAGTCTTAAAGTATTTGGTTTTAAATATCCTTAAGTGTCAAAAGTAAATGTAATTGCTAAAATATACTTAAGTATCAAAAGTAAAAGTAAAAGTAAAAAGTATAAATCATTTCAAATTCCTTATATTAAAGGAACATTGCAATGTTTTAACTCATATATTCATCATCTCCAGTACCACCTTAACATCAACATATGTGAAAATGGTACGTTTCTATGTTTGGTAGTAAAAAAAAGATAGAGGACGATGTGTTTCCAATGACATCATCAACCAATTAGTAGACAATTAGTAGGCAATTAGTTGGCAATGCCTATTCATAATTGGTTAAAATCACACGATGCACACAATGCTATCATTGGAAACATTTATCTTGAAATGTGCCTTAAAGCAAACCAGACGGCACTCAGACATAATTTACAAACAAAGCATTTGTGTTTAGTGAGTCTGCCAGAACAGAGGCAGCAGGGATGACCAAGGATGTTCTCATGGTAAGTGTGTGAATTGGACCATTTTCCTGTCCTGCTAAACATTCAAAAGTACTTTTGAGTGTCAGTGAAAATGTATGGCGTATAAAGTACATTATTTTCTTTAGGAATGTAGTGGAGTAATGGCAAAAGTTGTCAAAAATATCAAAAGTAAAGTACAGATACCCAAAACAACTACGTTTTAAAATGTATTTATTTCACCTTTATTTAACCAGATAAGTTAGTTGAGGACAAGTTCTCATTTACAACTGCGACCCGGCCAAGATAGAGCAAAGCAGTGTGACACAGACAACAACAAGAGTTACACATGGAATAAACAAGCATACAGTCAATAACACAATAGAAAAAAAGAAAGTCTATATACAGTGTGTGCAAATGGTATGAGGAGGTAAGGCAATAAATGGGCCATAGTGGCAAAGTAATTACAATTTAGCAAATTAACACTGGAGTGATAGATGAGCAGATGATGATGTGCAAGTAGAAATACTGGTTTGCAAAAAGAGCAGAATGTAAATAAAAACAGTATGGGGATGAGGTAGGTAGATTGGGTGGGTTATTTACAGATGGACTATATACAGCTGCAACGATTGGTTAGCTGCTCAGATAGCTGATGTTTAAAGTTGGTGAGGGAAATATAAGTCTCCAGCTTCAGCAATTTTTGCAATTCGTTCCAGTCATACTTAAGTAGTACTTTAAAGTATTTTTTACTTAAGTACTTTACATCACTGACTGTATGTATGCTGCTGATTTGGCCAGGTTTATGATGTAAAATATATTTTTAATTTCATTGAGACTAAACTGTTCAAATAAAGATTTATATGAATAAAAATAAATCCAACATTTCCACCCCGTGTTGCATTCCTACCGTAAACATAGACCAACTAGCTCTCGTTATGTTAGCCCTCTGCCCATGCAATGCTTTCTTTACTGTATGCTCTGTCTCCCCTCAACAGGAGAGTGAAAGGAGGGTGTGTGTGTGTGTGTGTGTGTGTGTGTGTGAGAGAGAGAGGGTGTAAAAGACAGAGCCTGCAACTCAACAGCAACAACAATAACAGAGCCATAACTGTCATGGCCGCCCTTCACGATGGAATAGGTTTGTGGCAGGCAGACGGGTTGGACTTGAGAGGAGTTTCCTCGCGATGCAGGAAGCTTGTCTATCCTGTCAGTCTCATTATCTTCACATAACCACTAGACTCGTCCTTCTTTCCTTCTCTCCTATATGCAGTGGGCTCCTGACGTGCTCTCTGTGTGTATTCATGAAAAAATATTTCTAAATTGGGTTATTGATTATGTGTCTGGCTGCCCATGAAGGACTATGTACTTTTCATTAGGAATCAGATTTGGTCTGCTGTGTGGTATTTATCAACACCACTAAAGAACACTGTGTGTGTGTGTGTGTGCTTCAACTGAACTGTGAGAACACTGTGAGAATCGTTGTCTGCAGATGGACAGTTTGGCTCTCCTCTCTGTGTTTGCGTGCACACGTGTATGTGTGTACAACCCGATCTCTCAGTCTAAACATCAATATACTGACATAAAAGCAAGCGTGTGTGCGCAGTCAACTAGGTGCTTGCTGTCATCCCACGGTGGATAGAATTTCTAACTCGCTGTGAGAACATTAAATCAGGCGCAAGATTGACCTGAAGCAGTGAGAGACCTGAAGTCTGGTACTCAGGTGGTCTAGATCTGATCGTTTAGCTACTGCATTGTGTTGGTGTGGTACAACACCTCCAGGCTTTGTAACAGATAACACAGAAAAACACTTGCTCTTACTCACACAATGCTTTTTCTGTGGTTTCTCTCTCTCTATCTCCATCCATCTTCTCCCTCTTTCACAGTCTGCCTCTCCCTCTCTCTCTCTCTCTCTCATCCCACACGCACAGTGGGGAAGGACAGGCTTAGCTTTGCTCCAGCTGCTCCTGCTGGCTCTGGGCAAATGCATATTAATGTCTCCTTACAGTGGGCTACCATTACATTAATGTCTCCTTACAGTGGGCTACCATTATATTAATGTCTCCTTACAGTTTGCTACCATTATAGTAATGTCTCCTTACAGTGGGCTACCATTATATTAATGTCTCCTTACAGTTTGCTACCATTATATTAATGTCTCCTTACAGTGGGCTACCATTACATTAATGTCTCCTTACAGTGGGCTACCATTACATTAATGTCTCCTTACAGTGGGCTACCGTTACATTAATGTCTCCTTACAGTGGGCTACCGTTACATTAATGTCTCTTTACAGTGGGCTACCATTATAGTAATGTCTCCTTACAGTGGGCTACCATTATATTAATGTCTCCTTACAGTTTGCTACCATTATATTAATGTCTCCTTACAGTGGGCTACCATTACATTAATGTCTCCTTACAGTGGGCTACCATTACATTAATGTCTCCTTACAGTGGGCTACCATTACAGTAATGTCTCCTTACAGTGGGCTACAATTACATTAATGTCTCCTTACAGTGGGCTACCATTACATTAATGTCTCCTTACAGTGGGCTACCATTACATTAATGTCTCCTTACAGTGGGTTACCATTACATTAATGTCTCCTTACAGTGGGCTACAATTACATTAATGTCTCCTTACAGTGGGCTACAATTACATTAATGTCTCCTTACAGTGGGCTACAATTACATTAATGTCTCCTTACAGTGGGCTACAATTACATCAATGACTCCTTACAGTGGGCTACAATTACATTAATGTCTCCTAACAGTGGGCTACAATTACATTAATGACTCCTTACAGTGGGCTACAATTACATTAATGTCTCCTTACAGTGGGCTACAATTACATTAATGTCTCCTAACAGTGGGCTACCATTACATTAATGTCTCCTAACAGTGGGCTACCGTTACATTAATGTCTCCTTACAGTGGGCTACAATTACATTAATGTCTCCTTACAGTGGGCTACAATTACATTAATGACTCCTTACAGTGGGCTACCATTACATTAATGTCTCCTTACAGTGGGCTACAATTACATTAATGACTCCTTACAGTGGGCTACCATTACATTAATGTCTCCTAACAGTGGGCTACCATTACATTAATGTCTCCTTACAGTGGGCTACAATTACATTAATGACTCCTTACAGTGGGCTACCATTACATTAATGTCTCCTTACAGTGGGCTACAATTACATTAATGTCTCCTAACAGTGGGCTACCGTTACATTAATGTCTCCTTACAGTGGGCTACAATTACATTAATGTCTCCTTACAGTGGGCTACCGTTACATTAATGTCTCCTTACAGTGGGCTACCATTACATTAATGTCTCCTTACAGTGGGCTAACATTATTGTAATGTCTCCTTACAGTGGGCTACAATTACATTAATGTCTCCTTACAGTGGGTTACCATTACATTAATGTCTCCTTACAGTGGGCTACCATTACATTAATGTCTCCTTACAGTGGGCTACCATTACATTAATGTCTCTTTACAGTGGGCTACCATTATAGTAATGTCTCCTTACAGTGGGCTACAATTACATTAATGTCTCCTTACAGTGGGCTACCATTACATTAATGTCTCCTTACAGTGGGCTACCATTACATTAATGTCTCCTTACAGTGGGCTACCATTACATTAATGTCTCCTTACAGTGGGCTACCATTACATTAATGTCTCTTTACAGTGGGCTACAATTACATTAATGTCTCCTTACAGTGGGCTACCATTACATTAATGTCTCCTTACAGTGGGCTACCATTACATTAATGTCTCCTTACAGTGGGCTACCATTACATTAATGTCTCCTTACATTGGGCTACCATTACATTAATGTCTCCTTACAGTGGGCTACCATTACATTAATGTCTCTTTACAGTGGGCTACAATTACATTAATGTCTCCTTACAGTGGGCTACCATTACATTAATGTCTCCTTACAGTGGGCTACCACAGAACCAACATGACTTAAATATCTCCGGCACACAGCCAATGTTAGTTTTACAACTACTAACGTTAAGCTAAGACCTGCGGGAGGATTGAAGCGTTTGCCTTTCAGAGTTGCTCAGCGTCTTGGCATAGAGCCAGATGGCCCATGGAGTGAGGGGAGTGCTGCTACCATCTACCGTGTTCTTCTACTGACATAACCAAGGCTGTCAGGTTAAAAGTGTTTTGCTGTTCACTGGTCTCAGTGGCCTTGTATGTACGTAACGTCTTACACTTGTCTTCTGTCTGGAGGGGATATGGTGATGCAAGGTGTAAAAAACAGTTCAGAAGGCGAAAGAGGGGGAAGGGGATTTGACCGTGAAACCCAGCCTAAAACCCCAAACAACAAGCAATGCAGGTGTAGAAGCACGGTGGCTAGGAAAAACGCCCTAGAAAGGCCAGAACCTAGAGAGGAACCAGGCTACGAGGGGTGGCCAGTCCTCTTCTGGCTGTGCCGGGTGGAGATTATAACAGAACATGGCCAAGATGTTCAAATGTTCATAGATGACCAGCAGGGTCAAACAATAAAAATCACAGTGGTTGTCGAGGGTGCAACAGGTCAGCACCGCAGGAGTAAATGTCAGTTGGCTTTTCATAGCCGATCATTCACAGTATCTGTACCGCTCCTGCTGTCTCTCGAGAGTTGACACAAGTGGATGCTTGTTTGTGTATCTACATGCTTGCGTGCCTGCGTGTGTTTGTGTATCCTCAATTGACAGTTAAGCAAACACAGAGCACCAGCGGGCCTCAGGCGTATGAAACAGTCCCCCCCTCCGGCCCAGCTCCAACCCCCTTACACCAGCCTGCTCTTTCACTGGATGCAAATGGATTTCCCCTCCGAGGGCTACTGACCTTTAGAGTAATATTCTCCAGATAGAGAGAGACCAGGCTGGACTTTAACACTGTGTCTCTCTGTCTGAGTAACCTCTACAGTGTATAGAACAGACTGACTCACTGGGCCTCACCTGAAGTAACAGGTGAGACAGAGAAGAGATGCATCCATTAGACAGGTGGATTAGGAGGAGAGAGGAGAGGAGAGGAGAAAGGAGAAGAGAGGGGATGGGAGAAGAAGAGAAGGGAGAGGAAGGGAGGACAGGAGAGGAGAGGAAGGGAGAGGAGAGGGGATAGGAGAAGAAGAAGAGAGGGAAGGGAGAAGATGACAGGGGAAGAGAGGGGAAGGGGAAGGGAGAGGAGGACAGGAGAGTAGAGAGGAAGGGATAAGAGAAGAGGGGAAGGGAGAAGGGAGAGGATGGGAGAAGAGGACAGGAGGGGAGAGGAGAGGGGTTGGGAGAAGAAGAGACGGGAGGGGAAGGGAGGACAGGAGAGGAGAGGAAGGGAGAGGAGAGGGGATTGGAGAAGAAGAAGAGAGGGAAGGGGGAAGAAGAGAGGGGAAGGGAAGGGAGAATAGAGAAGGGAGAGGACAGGAAAAGGGAGAGGAGAGGGGAAGGGAGAGGAGAGGGGATGGGAGAAGAAGAGAGGGGAGAGGAAGGGAAAAGAGGACAGGACAGGAGAGGAGAGAGGAAGGGATAAGAGAAGAGGGGAAGAGAGGGGAGAGGAAGGGAGGACAGGGGAGAAGAGGAGAGTAGAGGGGAAGGGAGAGGGGAAGAGAAGAGAGGGGAGAAGAGAGGGGAAGGGAGAGGAGGAGAGGGGAAGGGATAATAGAGAAGGGAGAGGACAGGAAAAGGGAGAGGACAGGAGAGAAGACGGGAAGGGAGAAGAGGGGAGGGGAAGGGAAGGGAGAATAGAGGAGGAGGACAGGAGAAGGGAGAGGAGACGGGATGGGAGGAGAGGAGAGAGGAAGGGAGGCGAGAGGGAGGGAGGAGAGTAGAGAGGAAGGGAGAAGAGGAGAGTAGATGGGAAGGGAGAAGAGGAGAGGGGAAGGGAGAAGAAGCGAGGGGAAGGGAGAATAGAGAAGGGAGAGGACAGGAGAGGGGAAGGGAGAAGAAGAGAGGGGAAGGGAGAAGAAGAGAGTAGATGGGAAGGGAGAAGAGGAGAGGGGAAGGGAGAAGAAGAGGAGAGGGGAAGGGAGAAGAAGAGGGGGAAGGGAGAAGAAGAGAGGGGAAGGGAGAATAGAGAAGGGAGAAGAAGAGAGGGGAAGGGAGAAGAAGAGAGTAGATGGGAAGGGAGAAGAGGAGAGGGGAAGGGAGAAGAAGAGGGGGAAGGGAGAAGAAGAGAGGGGAAGGGAGAATAGAGAAGGGGAGAGGACAGGAGAGGGAAGGGAGAGGAGAGGGGATGGGAGGAGAGGAGAGGGGAAGGGAGAAGAGGAGTGGGGAAAGGAGAGAAGAGGAGAGGGGATGGGAGAATGGAGAGGAGAGGACAGGAGAAGGGAGAGGACAGGAGACGGGATGGGAGAAGAGGAGAGGGGATGGAAGAATGGAGAATGGAGAGGACAGGAATTGGAGAGGAGAGGAGAGGGGAAGGGAGAGGAGAGGAGAGGAGAGGAGAGGACTTGGCTCTATGTATTTGTGTTTGTAAGAGTTGCGTTGTCATTAGTCTGTGTACCGATGAATGAGTAAGTGTGTATTTGTGTGTGTATACGTGTCTGTGTATTTGTGTGTGTATACGTGTCTGTGTATTTGTGTGTGTGTACGTGTGTGTATTTGTGTGTGTATACGTGTGTGTGTATGTGTGTGTATACGTGTGTGTGTATTTGTGTGTATACGTGTGTGTGTATTTGTGTGCGCGCCGCTATTTTTAGCTCGGGCTGATGATGTATCCAACTGCCGCTAAACAAAACAAATGATGCGGGTTCCCTCCCCCCCGCCAATTCAACCTCCTTACAGAAGGCCAGTTGGATCAATGGGAGGAAATTACTGAGTAAATTGTACTCACAGCAAAGTGACCTTCAGACAGAGACTCTGAGGGACCAAGAGGCCCACAGCCTTCAGCCTGAGCACTGCCACTGCCTGATAGGTGGTACAGAGAAGGAGGAGCAGCGAACACAGGTTACAGCACAGATAGATCAGAGATATCACTGATCACACACAGCACAGACAGATCAGAGATATCACTGATCACACACAGCACAGATAGATCAGAGATATCACTGATCAAACACAGCACAGATAGACCAGAGATATCACTAATCACACACAGCACAGATGGACCAGACATATCACTGATCACACACAGCACAGATAGACCAGAGATATCACTGATCAAACACAGCACAGATAGACCAGATATATCACTGATCAAACACAGCACAGATAGACCAGAAATATCACTAATCACGCACAGCACAGATAGATCAGAGATACCACTGATCACACACAGCACAGATAGACCAGAGATACCACTGATCACACACAGCACAGATAGAACAGATATATCACTGATCACACAGCACAGATAGACCAGAGATATCACTGATCACACACAGCACAGATAGACCAGATATATCTCTGATCACACAGCAGAGATAGACCAGAGATATCACTGATCACACAGACCACAGATAGATCAGAGATATCACTGATCACACACAGCACAGATAGACCAGATATATCACTGATCACACACAGCACAGATAGATCAGAGATATCACTGATCACACACAGCACAGATAGATCAGATATATCACTGATCACACACAGCACAGATAGACCAGAGATATCACTGATCACACACAGCACAGATAGACCAGATATCACTGATCACACACAGCATAGATAGACCAGAGATATCACTAATCACACACAGCACAGATAGACCAGACATATCACTAATCACACACAGCACAGATAGATCAGAGATACCACTGATCACACACAGCACAGATAGACCAGACATATCACTGATCACACACAGCACAGATAGATAACATATATCACTGATCACACAGCACAGATAGATCAGAGATATCACTGATCACACACAGCA
Organism: Oncorhynchus nerka; assembly: GCF_034236695.1. NCBI lineage: Eukaryota > Metazoa > Chordata > Actinopteri > Salmoniformes > Salmonidae > Oncorhynchus > Oncorhynchus nerka. The sequence continues at coordinate 64,282,391 of NC_088409.1, read as the reverse complement.
CAGATAGATCAGATATATCACTGATCACACACAGCACAGATAGATCAGAGATATCACTGATCACACACAGCACCGATAGACCAGATATATCACTGATCACACACAGCACAGATAGATAGACCAGAGATATCACTGATCACAGAGATATCACTGCACACAGATAGACCAGATATATCACTGATCACACACAGCACAGATAGACCAGATATATCTCAAGATATCAATCACACAGCAGAGATAGACCAGAGATATCACTGATCACACAGACAGATAGACCAGATATATCACAGATAGATCACTGATCACACAGCACAGATAGACCAGATATATCACTGATCACACACAGCACAGATAGACCAGAGATATCACTGATCACACACAGCACAGATAGACAAGATATCACTGATCACACACAGCATAGATAGACCAGAGATATCACTAATCACACACAGCACAGATAGACCAGATATATCACTGATCACACACAGCACAGATAGATCAGAGATACCACTGATCACACACAGCACAGATAGACCAGACATATCACTGATCACACACAGCACAGATAGATAACATATATCACTGATCACACAGCACAGATAGATCAGAGATATCACTGATCACACACAGCACAGATAGATCAGATATATCACTGATCACACACAACACAGATAGACCAGAGATATCACTGATCACACACAGCACAGATAGACCAGAGATATCACTGGTCACACACAGCACAGATAGACCAGAGATATCACTGGTCACACACAGCACAGATAGATCAGAGATATCACTGGTCACACACAACACAGATAGACCAGAGATATCACTGGTCACACACAGCACAGATAGATCAGAGATATCACTGATCACACACAGCACAGATAGACCAGATATATTACTGATCACACACAGCACAAATAGACCAGAGATATCACTAATCACACACAGCACAGATAGACCAGAGATATCACTGATCACACAGACCACAGATAGATCAGATATATCACTGATCACACACAGCACAGATAGACCAGATATATCACTGATCACACACAGCACAGATAGATCAGAGATATCACTGATCACACAGCACAGATAGATCAGAGATATCACTGATCACACACAGCACAGATAGATCAGATATATCACTGATCACACACAACACAGATAGACCAGAGATATCACTGATCACACACAGCACAGATAGACCAGATATATCACTGATCACACACAGCACAGATAGATCAGAGATATCACTGATCACACACAGCACCGATAGACCAGATATATCACTGATGACACACAGCACAGATAGATCAGAAATATCATGGTCACACACAGCACAGATAGACCAGAGATATCACTGGTCACACACAGCACAGATAGACCAGAGATATCACTGGTCACACACAGCACAGATAGATCAGAGATATCACTGGTCACACACAACACAGATAGACCAGAGATATCACTGGTCACACACAGCACAGATAGATCAGAGATATCACTGATCACACACAGCACAGATAGACCAGATATATCAGTGATCACACACAGCACAAATAGACCAGAGATATCACTAATCACACACAGCACAGATAGACCAGAGATATCACTGATCACACAGACCACAGATAGATCAGATATATCACTGATCACACACAGCACAGATAGACCAGATATATCACTGATCACACACAGCACAGATAGATCAGAGATATCACTGATAACACAGCACAGATAGATCAGATATATCACTGATCACACACAGCACAGATAGACCAGAGATATCACTGATCACACACAGCAGAGATAGACCAGATATATCACTGATCACACACAGCATAGATAGACCAGAGATATCCCTAATCACACACAGCACAGATAGACCAGACATATCACTGATCACACACAGCACAGATAGACCAGAGATATCACTGATCAAACACAGCACAGATAGACCAGAGATATCACTAATCAAGCACAGCACAGATTGATCAGAGATACCACTGATCACACACAGCAGAGATAGACCAGAGATATCACTGGTCACACACAGCACAGATAGACCAGACATATCACTGATCACACACAGCACAGATAGATAACATATATCACTGATCACACACATCACAGATAGATCAGAGATATCACTGATCACACACAGCACAGATAGATCAGATATATCACTGATCACACACAGCACAGATAGACCAGAGATATCACTGATCAAACACAGCACAGATAGACAAGAGATATCACTAATCACGCACAGCACAGATAGATCAGAGATACCACTGATCACACACAGCACAGATAGACCAGAGATATCACTGGTCACACACAGCACAGATAGACCAGACATATCACTGATCACACACAGCACAGATAGGTAACATATATCACTGATCACACACAGCACAGATAGATCAGAGATATCACTGATCACACACAGCACAGATAGACCAGATATATCACTGATCACACACAGCACAGATAGATCAGAGATATCATGGTCACACACAGCACAGATAGACCAGAGATATCACTGGTGACACACAGCACAGATAGACCAGAGATATCACTGGTCACACACAGCACAGATAGATCAGAGATGTCACTGGTCACACACAACACAGATAGATCAGAGATATCACTGGTCACACATAACACAGATAGACCAGAGATATCACTGGTCACACACAGCACAGATAGATCAGAGATATCACTGATCACACACAGCACAGATAGACCAGCTATATCACTTATCACACACAGCACAAATAGACCAGAGATATCACTAATCACACACAGCACAGATAGATCAGAGATATCACTGGTCACACACAGCACAGATAGACCAGAGATATCACTGATCAAACACAGCACAGATAGACCAGAGATACCACTGATCACACACAGCACAGATAGACCAGAGATATCACTGGTCACACAGAGCACAGATAGACCAGACATATCACTGATCACACACAGCACAGATAGATCAGATATATCACTGATCACACACAGCACAGATAGACCAGAGATATCACTGATCAAACACAGCACAGATAGACCAGAGATACCACTGATCACACACAGCACAGATAGACCAGAGATATCACTGGTCACACAGAGCACAGATAGACCAGACATATCACTGATCACACACAGCACAGATAGATAACATATATCACTGATCACACACAGCAGAGATAGATCAGAGATATCACTGATCACACAGCACAGATAGATCAGAGATATCACTGATCACACACAGCACAGAGAGACCAGATATATCACTGATCACACACAACACAGATAGACCAGAGATATCACTGATCACACACAGCACAGATAGACCAGATATATCACTGGTCACACACAGCACAGATAGACCAGAGATATCACTGGTCACACACAGCACAGATAGATCAGAGATATCACTGGTCACACACAACACAGATAGATCAGAGATATCACTGGTCACACACAACACAGATAGACCAGAGATATCACTGGTCACACACAGCACAAATAGACCAGAGATATCACTAATCACACACAGCACAGATAGATCAGAGATATCACTGGTCACACACAGCACAGATAGACCAGAGATATCACTGGTCACACACACACAAATAGACCAGAGATATCACTGGTCACACACAGCACAGATAGACCTGAGATATCACTGGTCACACACAGCACAGATAGATCAGAGATATCACTGATAACACAGCACAGATAGATCAGAGATATCACTGATCGCACAGCACAGATAGACCAGATATATCACTGATCACACACAGCACAGATAGATCAGAGATATCACTGATCACACACAGCACAGATAGACCAGAGATATCACTAATCACGCACAGCACAGATAGATCAGAGATACCACTGATCACACACAGCAGAGATAGACCAGAGATATCACTGGTCACACACAGCACAGATAGACCAGACATATCACTGATCACACACAGCACAGATAGATAACATATATCACTGATCACACACAGCACAGATAGATCAGAGATATCACTGATCACACACAGCACAGATAGATCAGATATATCACTGATCACACACAGCACAGATAGACCAGAGATATCAATGATCACACACAGCACAGATAGATAACATATTTCACTGATCAAACACAACACAGATAGACCAGAGATATCACTAATCACGCACAGCACAGATAGATCAGAGATACCACTGATCACACACAGCACAGATAGATAACATATATCACTGATCACACACAGTACAGATAGATCAGAGATATCACATATCACACACAGCACAGATAGATCAGAGATATCACTGATCACACACAGCACAGATAGACCAGATATATCACTGGTCACACACAACACAGATAGACCAGAGATATCACTGATCACACAGCACAGATAGACCAGATATATCACTGATCACACACAGCACAGATAGATCAGAGATATCACTGATCACACACAGCACAGATAGACCAGATATATCACTTATCACACACAGCACAAATAGACCAGAGATATCACTAATCACACACAGCACAGATAGATCAGAGATATCACTGGTCACACACAGCACAGATAGACCAGAGATATCACTGGTCACACAGCACAGATAGATCAGAGATATCACTGATAACACAGCACAGATAGATCAGAGATATCACTGATCGCACAGCACAGATAGACCAGATATATCACTGATCACACACAGCACAGATAGATCAGAGATATCACTGATCACACACAGCACAGATAGAACAGAGATATCACTAATCACGCACAGCACAGATAGATCAGAGATACCACTGATCACACACAGCAGAGATAGATCAGAGATATCACTGGTCACACACAGCACAGATAGACCAGACATATCACTGATCACACACAGCACAGATAGATAACATATATCACTGATCACACACAGCACAGATAGATCAGAGATATCACTGATCACACACAGCACAGATAGATCAGATATATCACTGATCACACACAGCACAGATAGACCAGAGATATCACTGATCAAACACAGCAAAGATAGACCAGAGATATCACTAATCACGCACAGCACAGATAGATCAGAGATACCACTGATCACACACAGCACAGATAGACCAGAGATATCACCGGTCACACACAGCACAGATAGACCAGATATATCACTTATCACACACAGCACAAATAGACCAGAGATATCACTAATCACACACAGCACAGATAGATCAGAGATATCACTGGTCACACACAGCACAGATAGACCAGAGATATCACTGGTCACACACAGCACAGATAGATCAGAGATATCACTGATAACACAGCACAGATAGATCAGAGATATCACTGATCGCACAGCACAGATAGACCAGATATATCACTGATCACACACAGCACAGATAGATCAGAGATATCACTGATCACACACAGCACAGATAGACCAGAGATATCACTAATCACGCACAGCACAGATAGATCAGAGATACCACTGATCACACACAGCAGAGATAGATCAGAGATATCACTGGTCACACACAGCACAGATAGACCAGACATATCACTGATCACACACAGCACAGATAGATAACATATATCACTGATCACACACAGCACAGATATATCAGAGATATCACTGATCACACACAGCACAGATAGATCAGATATATCACTGATCACACACAGCACAGATAGACCAGAGATATCACTGATCAAACACAGCAAAGATAGACCAGAGATATCACTAATCACGCACAGCACAGATAGATCAGAGATACCACTGATCACACACAGCACAGATAGACCAGAGATATCACTGGTCACACACAGCACAGATAGACCAGACATATCACTGATCACACACAGCACAGATAGGTAACATATATCACTGATCACACACAGCACAGATAGATCAGAGATATCACTGATCACACACAGCACAGATAGACCAGATATATCACTGATCACACACAGCACAGATAGATCAGAGATATCATGGTCACACACAGCACAGATAGACCAGAGATATCACTGGTGACACACAGCACAGATAGACCAGAGATATCACTGGTCACACACAGCACAGATAGATCAGAGATGTCACTGGTCACACACAACACAGATAGATCAGAGATATCACTGGTCACACACAACACAGATAGACAAGAGATATCACTGGTCACACACAGCACAGATAGATCAGAGATATCACTGATAACACAGCACAGATAGATCAGAGATATCACTGATCGCACAGCACAGATAGACCAGATATATCACTGATCACACACAGCACAGATAGATCAGAGATATCACTGATCACACACAGCACAGATAGACCAGAGATATCACTAATCACGCACAGCACAGATAGATCAGAGATACCACTGATCACACACAGCAGAGATAGATCAGAGATATCACTGGTCACACACAGCACAGATAGACCAGACATATCACTGATCACACACAGCACAGATAGATAACATATATCACTGATCACACACAGCACAGATATATCAGAGATATCACTGATCACACACAGCACAGATAGATCAGATATATCACTGATCACACACAGCACAGATAGACCAGAGATATCACTGATCAAACACAGCAAAGATAGACCAGAGATATCACTAATCACGCACAGCACAGATAGATCAGAGATACCACTGATCACACACAGCACAGATAGACCAGAGATATCACTGGTCACACACAGCACAGATAGACCAGACATATCACTGATCACACACAGCACAGATAGGTAACATATATCACTGATCACACACAGCACAGATAGATCAGAGATATCACTGATCACACACAGCACAGATAGACCAGATATATCACTGATCACACACAGCACAGATAGATCAGAGATATCATGGTCACACACAGCACAGATAGACCAGAGATATCACTGGTGACACACAGCACAGATAGACCAGAGATATCACTGGTCACACACAGCACAGATAGATCAGAGATGTCACTGGTCACACACAACACAGATAGATCAGAGATATCACTGGTCACACACAACACAGATAGACAAGAGATATCACTGGTCACACACAGCACAGATAGATCAGAGATATCACTGATCACACACAGCACAGATAGACCAGCTATATCACTTATCACACACAGCACAAATAGACCAGAGATATCACTAATCACACACAGCACAGATAGATCAGAGATATCACTGGTCACACACAGCACAGATAGACCAGAGATATCACTGATCAAACACAGCACAGATAGACCAGAGATACCACTGATCACACACAGCACAGATAGACCAGAGATATCACTGGTCACACAGAGCACAGATAGACCAGACATATCACTGATCACACACAGCACAGATAGATCAGATATATCACTGATCACACACAGCACAGATAGACCAGAGATATCACTGATCAAACACAGCACAGATAGACCAGAGATACCACTGATCACACACAGCACAGATAGACCAGAGATATCACTGGTCACACAGAGCACAGATAGACCAGACATATCACTGATCACACACAGCACAGATAGATAACATATATCACTGATCACACACAGCAGAGATAGATCAGAGATATCACTGATCACACAGCACAGATAGATCAGAGATATCACTGATCACACACAGCACAGATAGACCAGATATATCACTGATCACACACAACACAGATAGACCAGAGATATCACTGATCACACACAGCACAGATAGACCAGATATATCACTGGTCACACACAGCACAGATAGACCAGAGATATCACTGGTCACACACAGCACAGATAGATCAGAGATATCACTGGTCACACACAACACAGATAGATCAGAGATATCACTGGTCACACACAACACAGATAGACCAGAGATATCACTGGTCACACACAGCACAAATAGACCAGAGATATCACTAATCACACACAGCACAGATAGATCAGAGATATCACTGGTCACACACAGCACAGATAGACCAGAGATATCACTGGTCACACACAGCACAAATAGACCAGAGATATCACTGGTCACACACAGCACAGATAGACCTGAGATATCACTGGTCACACACAGCACAGATAGATCAGAGATATCACTGATAACACAGCACAGATAGATCAGAGATATCACTGATCGCACAGCACAGATAGACCAGATATATCACTGATCACACACAGCACAGATAGATCAGAGATATCACTGATCACACACAGCACAGATAGACCAGAGATATCACTAATCACGCACAGCACAGATAGATCAGAGATACCACTGATCACACACAGCAGAGATAGACCAGAGATATCACTGGTCACACACAGCACAGATAGACCAGACATATCACTGATCACACACAGCACAGATAGATAACATATATCACTGATCACACACAGCACAGATAGATCAGAGATATCACTGATCACACACAGCACAGATAGATCAGATATATCACTGATCACACACAGCACAGATAGACCAGAGATATCACTGATCACACACAGCACAGATAGATAACATATTTCACTGATCAAACACAACACAGATAGACCAGAGATATCACTAATCACGCACAGCACAGATAGATCAGAGATACCACTGATCACACACAGCACAGATAGATAACATATATCACTGATCACACACAGTACAGATAGATCAGAGATATCACATATCACACAGCACAGATAGATCAGAGATATCACTGATCACACACAGCACAGATAGACCAGATATATCACTGGTCACACACAACACAGATAGACCAGAGATATCACTGATCACACACAGCACAGATAGACCAGATATATCACTGATCACACACAGCACAGATAGATCAGAGATATCACTGATCACACACAGCACAGATAGACCAGATATATCACTTATCACACACAGCACAAATAGACCAGAGATATCACTAATCACACACAGCACAGATAGATCAGAGATATCACTGGTCACACACAGCACAGATAGACCAGAGATATCACTGGTCACACACAGCACAGATAGATCAGAGATATCACTGATAACACAGCACAGATAGATCAGAGATATCACTGATCGCACAGCACAGATAGACCAGATATATCACTGATCACACACAGCACAGATAGATCAGAGATATCACTGATCACACACAGCACAGATAGACCAGAGATATCACTAATCACGCACAGCACAGATAGATCAGAGATACCACTGATCACACACAGCAGAGATAGATCAGAGATATCACTGGTCACACACAGCACAGATAGACCAGACATATCACTGATCACACACAGCACAGATAGATAACATATATCACTGATCACACACAGCACAGATAGATCAGAGATATCACTGATCACACACAGCACAGATAGATCAGATATATCACTGATCACACACAGCACAGATAGACCAGAGATATCACTGATCAAACACAGCAAAGATAGACCAGAGATATCACTAATCACGCACAGCACAGATAGATCAGAGATACCACTGATCACACACAGCACAGATAGACCAGAGATATCACCGGTCACACACAGCACAGATAGACCAGATATATCACTTATCACACACAGCACAAATAGACCAGAGATATCACTAATCACACACAGCACAGATAGATCAGAGATATCACTGGTCACACACAGCACAGATAGACCAGAGATATCACTGGTCACACACAGCACAGATAGATCAGAGATATCACTGATAACACAGCACAGATAGATCAGAGATATCACTGATCGCACAGCACAGATAGACCAGATATATCACTGATCACACACAGCACAGATAGATCAGAGATATCACTGATCACACACAGCACAGATAGACCAGAGATATCACTAATCACGCACAGCACAGATAGATCAGAGATACCACTGATCACACACAGCAGAGATAGATCAGAGATATCACTGGTCACACACAGCACAGATAGACCAGACATATCACTGATCACACACAGCACAGATAGATAACATATATCACTGATCACACACAGCACAGATATATCAGAGATATCACTGATCACACACAGCACAGATAGATCAGATATATCACTGATCACACACAGCACAGATAGACCAGAGATATCACTGATCAAACACAGCAAAGATAGACCAGAGATATCACTAATCACGCACAGCACAGATAGATCAGAGATACCACTGATCACACACAGCACAGATAGACCAGAGATATCACTGGTCACACACAGCACAGATAGACCAGACATATCACTGATCACACACAGCACAGATAGTAACATATATCACTGATCACACACAGCACAGATAGATCAGAGATATCACTGATCACACAGCACAGATAGACCAGATATATTGATCACACACAGCAAAGAAGATCATCATGGTCACACAGCACAGATAGACCAGAGATTTCACTGGTGACACACAGCACAGATAGACCAGAGATATCACTGGTCACACACAGCACAGATAGATCAGAGATGTCACTGGTCACACACAACACAGATAGATCAGAGATATCACTGGTCACACACAACACAGATAGACAAGAGATATCACTGGTCACACAGCACAGATAGATCAGAGATATCACTGATAACACAGCACAGATAGATCAGAGATATCACTGATGCACAGCACAGATAGACCAGATATATCACTGATCACACAGCACAGATAGACTCAGAGATATCACTGATCACACACAGCACAGATAGACCAGAGATATCACTAATCACGCACAGCACAGATAGATCAGAGATACCACTGATCACACACAGCAGAGATAGATCAGAGATATCACTGGTCACACACAGCACAGATAGACCAGACATATCACTGATCACACACAGCACAGATAGATAACATATATCACTGATCACACACAGCACAGATATATCAGAGATATCACTGATCACACAGCACAGATAGATCAGATATATCACTGATCACACACAGCACAGATAGACCAGAGATATCACTGATCAAACACAGCAAAGATAGACCAGAGATATCACTAATCACGCACAGCACAGATAGATCAGAGATACCACTGATCACACACAGCACAGATAGACCAGAGATATCACTGGTCACACACAGCACAGATAGACCAGACATATCACTGATCACACACAGCACAGATAGGTAACATATATCACTGATCACACACAGCACAGATAGATCAGAGATATCACTGATCACACACAGCACAGATAGACCAGATATATCACTGATCACACACAGCACAGATAGATCAGAGATATCATGGTCACACACAGCACAGATAGACCAGAGATATCACTGGTGACACACAGCACAGATAGACCAGAGATATCACTGGTCACACACAACACAGATAGATCAGAGATGTCACTGGTCACACACAACACAGATAGATCAGAGATATCACTGGTCACACACAACACAGATAGACAGAGATATCACTGGTCACACACAGCACAGATAGATCAGAGATATCACTGATCACACACAGCACAGATAGACCAGCTATATCACTTATCACACACACAAATAGACCAGAGATATCACTAATCACACACAGCACAGATAGATCAGAGATATCACTGGTCACACACAGCACAGATAGACCAGAGATATCACTGATCAAACACAGCACAGATAGACCAGAGATACCACTGATCACACACAGCACAGATAGACCAGAGATATCACTGGTCACACAGAGCACAGATAGACCAGACATATCACTGATCACACACAGCACAGATAGATCAGATATATCACTGATCACACACAGCACAGATAGACCAGAGATATCACTGATCAAACACAGCACAGATAGACCAGAGATACCACTGATCACACACAGCACAGATAGACCAGAGATATCACTGGTCACACAGAGCACAGATAGACCAGACATATCACTGATCACACACAGCACAGATAGATAACATATATCACTGATCACACACAGCAGAGATAGATCAGAGATATCACTGATCACACAGCACAGATAGATCAGAGATATCACTGATCACACACAGCACAGATAGACCAGATATATCACTGATCACACACAACACAGATAGACCAGAGATATCACTGATCACACAGCACAGATAGACCAGATATATCACTGGTCACACACAGCACAGATAGACCAGAGATATCACTGGTCACACACAGCACAGATAGATCAGAGATATCACTGGTCACACAACACAGATAGATCAGAGATATCACTGGTCACACACAACACAGATAGACCAGAGATATCACTGGTCACAAATAGACCAGAGATATCACTAATCACACACAGCACAGATAGATCAGAGATATCACTGGTCACACAGCACAGATAGACCAGAGATATCACTGGTCACACACAGCACAAATAGACCAGAGATATCACTGGTCACACACAGCACAGATAGACCTGAGATATCACTGGTCACACACAGCACAGATAGATCAGAGATATCACTGATAACACAGCACAGATAGATCAGAGATATCACTGATCGCACAGCACAGATAGACCAGATATATCACTGATCACACACAGCACAGATAGATCAGAGATATCACTGATCACACACAGCACAGATAGACCAGAGATATCACTAATCACGCACAGCACAGATAGATCAGAGATACCACTGATCACACACAGCAGAGATAGACCAGAGATATCACTGGTCACACACAGCACAGATAGACCAGACATATCACTGATCACACACAGCACAGATAGATAACATATATCACTGATCACACACAGCACAGATAGATCAGAGATATCACTGATCACACACAGCACAGATAGATCAGATATATCACTGATCACACACAGCACAGATAGACCAGAGATATCACTGATCACACACAGCACAGATAGATAACATATTTCACTGATCAAACACAACACAGATAGACCAGAGATATCACTAATCACGCACAGCACAGATAGATCAGAGATACCACTGATCACACACAGCACAGATAGATAACATATATCACTGATCACACACAGTACAGATAGATCAGAGATATCACATATCACACACAGCACAGATAGATCAGAGATATCACTGATCACACACAGCACAGATAGACCAGATATATCACTGGTCACACACAACACAGATAGACCAGAGATATCACTGATCACACACAGCACAGATAGACCAGATATATCACTGATCACACACAGCACAGATAGATCAGAGATATCACTGATCACACACAGCACAGATAGACCAGATATATCACTTATCACACACAGCACAAATAGACCAGAGATATCACTAATCACACACAGCACAGATAGATCAGAGATATCACTGGTCACACAGCACAGATAGACCAGAGATATCACTGGTCACACACAGCACAGATAGATCAGAGATATCACTGATAACACAGCACAGATAGATCAGAGATATCACTGATCGCACAGCACAGATAGACCAGATATATCACTGATCACACACAGCACAGATAGATCAGAGATATCACTGATCACACACAGCACAGATAGACCAGAGATATCACTAATCACGCACAGCACAGATAGATCAGAGATACCACTGATCACACACAGCAGAGATAGATCAGAGATATCACTGGTCACACACAGCACAGATAGACCAGACATATCACTGATCACACACAGCACAGATAGATAACATATATCACTGATCACACACAGCACAGATAGATCAGAGATATCACTGATCACACACAGCACAGATAGATCAGATATATCACTGATCACACACAGCACAGATAGACCAGAGATATCACTGATCAAACACAGCAAAGATAGACCAGAGATATCACTAATCACGCTTTACAGCACAGATAGATCAGAGATACCACTGATCACACACAGCACAGATAGACCAGAGATATCACCGGTCACACACAGCACAGATAGACCAGATATATCACTTATCACACACAGCACAAATAGACCAGAGATATCACTAATCACACACAGCACAGATAGATCAGAGATATCACTGGTCACACACAGCACAGATAGACCAGAGATATCACTGGTCACACACAGCACAGATAGATCAGAGATATCACTGATAACACAGCACAGATAGATCAGAGATATCACTGATCGCACAGCACAGATAGACCAGATATATCACTGATCACACACAGCACAGATAGATCAGAGATATCACTGATCACACACAGCACAGATAGACCAGAGATATCACTAATCACACAGCACAGATAGATCAGAGATACCACTGATCACACACAGCAGAGATAGATCAGAGATATCACTGGTCACACACAGCACAGATAGACCAGACATATCACTGATCACACACAGCACAGATAGATAACATATATCACTGATCACACACAGCACAGATATATCAGAGATATCACTGATCACACACAGCACAGATAGATCAGATATATCACTGATCACACACAGCACAGATAGACCAGAGATATCACTGATCAAACACAGCAAAGATAGACCAGAGATATCACTAATCACGCACAGCACAGATAGATCAGAGATACCACTGATCACACACAGCACAGATAGACCAGAGATATCACTGGTCACACACAAGCACAGATAGACCAGACATATCACTGATCACACACAGCACAGATAGATAACATTTACATTTCATTTGATCACACAGCACAGATAGACTTACAGTGACCTTATCATCCAGTGGAACAGCCACTTTACAATAGTGCATCTAAATCTTTTAGACCAGATTACTTTATCATCCTAGGTATTCACACAGGTGGGGTTTCAGGTGTCTCCAGAAGGTCAGTGATATCATGGTCACACACAGCACAGATTGTTCCACCATTGGGGGCCAGAGAGCGAACAGTTTTCACTGGTGACACACTTCCACAGATAGACCAGTACATATATCACTGATCACACACAGCACAGATAGATCAGAGATATCACTGATCACACACAGCACAGATAGATCAGAGATATCACTGATCACACACAGCACAGATAGACCAGATATATCACTGATCACACACAACACAGATAGACCAGAGATATCACTGATCACACACAGCACAGATAGATCAGAGATATCACTGATCGCACAGCACAGATAGACCAGATATATCACTGATCACACACAGCACAGATAGATCAGAGATATCACTGATCACACACAGCACAGATAGACCAGAGATATCACTAATCACGCACAGCACAGATAGATCAGAGATACCACTGATCACACACAGCAGAGATAGATCAGAGATATCACTGGTCACACACAGCACAGATAGACCAGACATATCACTGATCACACACAGCACAGATAGATAACATATATCACTGATCACACACAGCACAGATATATCAGAGATATCACTGATCACACAGCACAGATAGATCAGATATATCACTGATCACACACAGCACAGATAGACCAGAGATATCACTGATCAAACACAGCAAAGATAGACCAGAGATATCACTAATCACGCACAGCACAGATAGATCAGAGATACCACTGATCACACAGCACAGATAGACCAGAGATATCACTGGTCACACACAGCACAGATAGACCAGACATATCACTGATCACACACAGCACAGATAGGTAACATATATCACTGATCACACACAGCACAGATAGATCAGAGATATCACTGATCACACACAGCACAGATAGACCAGATATATCACTGATCACACACAGCACAGATAGATCAGAGATATCATGGTCACACACAGCACAGATAGACCAGAGATATCACTGGTGACACACAGCACAGATAGACCAGAGATATCACTGGTCACACACAGCACAGATAGATCAGAGATGTCACTGGTCACACACAACACAGATAGATCAGAGATATCACTGGTCACACACAACACAGATAGACAAGAGATATCACTGGTCACACACAGCACAGATAGATCAGAGATATCACTGATCACACACAGCACAGATAGACCAGCTATATCACTTATCACACACAGCACAAATAGACCAGAGATATCACTAATCACACACAGCACAGATAGATCAGAGATATCACTGGTCACACACAGCACAGATAGACCAGAGATATCACTGATCAAACACAGCACAGATAGACCAGAGATACCACTGATCACACACAGCACAGATAGACCAGAGATATCACTGGTCACACAGAGCACAGATAGACCAGACATATCACTGATCACACACAGCACAGATAGATCAGATATATCACTGATCACACACAGCACAGATAGACCAGAGATATCACTGATCAAACACAGCACAGATAGACCAGAGATACCACTGATCACACACAGCACAGATAGACCAGAGATATCACTGGTCACACAGAGCACAGATAGACCAGACATATCACTGATCACACACAGCACAGATAGATAACATATATCACTGATCACACACAGCAGAGATAGATCAGAGATATCACTGATCACACAGCACAGATAGATCAGAGATATCACTGATCACACACAGCACAGATAGACCAGATATATCACTGATCACACACAACACAGATAGACCAGAGATATCACTGATCACACACAGCACAGATAGACCAGATATATCACTGGTCACACAGCACAGATAGACCAGAGATATCACTGGTCACACACAGCACAGATAGATCAGAGATATCACTGGTCACACACAACACAGATAGATCAGAGATATCACTGGTCACACACAACACAGATAGACCAGAGATATCACTGGTCACACACAGCACAAATAGACCAGAGATATCACTAATCACACACAGCACAGATAGATCAGAGATATCACTGGTCACACACAGCACAGATAGACCAGAGATATCACTGGTCACACACAGCACAAATAGACCAGAGATATCACTGGTCACACACAGCACAGATAGACCTGAGATATCACTGGTCACACACAGCACAGATAGATCAGAGATATCACTGATAACACAGCACAGATAGATCAGAGATATCACTGATCGCACAGCACAGATAGACCAGATATATCACTGATCACACACAGCACAGATAGATCAGAGATATCACTGATCACACACAGCACAGATAGACCAGAGATATCACTAATCACGCACAGCACAGATAGATCAGAGATACCACTGATCACACACAGCAGAGATAGACCAGAGATATCACTGGTCACACACAGCACAGATAGACCAGACATATCACTGATCACACAGCACAGATAGATAACATATATCACTGATCACACACAGCACAGATAGATCAGAGATATCACTGATCACACACAGCACAGATAGATCAGATATATCACTGATCACACACAGCACAGATAGACCAGAGATATCACTGATCACACACAGCACAGATAGATAACATATTTCACTGATCAAACACAACACAGATAGACCAGAGATATCACTAATCACGCACAGCACAGATAGATCAGAGATACCACTGATCACACACAGCACAGATAGATAACATATATCACTGATCACACACAGTACAGATAGATCAGAGATATCACATATCACACACAGCACAGATAGATCAGAGATATCACTGATCACACACAGCACAGATAGACCAGATATATCACTGGTCACACACAACACAGATAGACCAGAGATATCACTGATCACACACAGCACAGATAGACCAGATATATCACTGATCACACACAGCACAGATAGATCAGAGATATCACTGATCACACACAGCACAGATAGACCAGATATATCACTTATCACACACAGCACAAATAGACCAGAGATATCACTAATCACACACAGCACAGATAGATCAGAGATATCACTGGTCACACACAGCACAGATAGACCAGAGATATCACTGGTCACACACAGCACAGATAGATCAGAGATATCACTGATAACACAGCACAGATAGATCAGAGATATCACTGATCGCACAGCACAGATAGACCAGATATATCACTGATCACACACAGCACAGATAGATCAGAGATATCACTGATCACACACAGCACAGATAGACCAGAGATATCACTAATCACGCACAGCACAGATAGATCAGAGATACCACTGATCACACACAGCAGAGATAGATCAGAGATATCACTGGTCACACACAGCACAGATAGACCAGACATATCACTGATCACACACAGCACAGATAGATAACATATATCACTGATCACACACAGCACAGATAGATCAGAGATATCACTGATCACACACAGCACAGATAGATCAGATATATCACTGATCACACACAGCACAGATAGACCAGAGATATCACTGATCAAACACAGCAAAGATAGACCAGAGATATCACTAATCACGCACAGCACAGATAGATCAGAGATACCACTGATCACACACAGCACAGATAGACCAGAGATATCACGGTCACACACAGCACAGATAGACCAGATATATCACTTATCACACACAGCACAAATAGACCAGAGATATCACTAATCACACACAGCACAGATAGATCAGAGATATCACTGGTCACACACAGCACAGATAGACCAGAGATATCACTGGTCACACACAGCACAGATAGATCAGAGATATCACTGATAACACAGCACAGATAGATCAGAGATATCACTGATCGCACAGCACAGATAGACCAGATATATCACTGATCACACACAGCACAGATAGATCAGAGATATCACTGATCACACACAGCACAGATAGACCAGAGATATCACTAATCACGCACAGCACAGATAGATCAGAGATACCACTGATCACACACAGCAGAGATAGATCAGAGATATCACTGGTCACACACAGCACAGATAGACCAGACATATCACTGATCACACACAGCACAGATAGATAACATATATCACTGATCACACACAGCACAGATATATCAGAGATATCACTGATCACACACAGCACAGATAGATCAGATATATCACTGATCACACACAGCACAGATAGACCAGAGATATCACTGATCAAACACAGCAAAGATAGACCAGAGATATCACTAATCACGCACAGCACAGATAGATCAGAGATACCACTGATCACACACAGCACAGATAGACCAGAGATATCACTGGTCACACACAGCACAGATAGACCAGACATATCACTGATCACACACAGCACAGATAGGTAACATATATCACTGATCACACACAGCACAGATAGATCAGAGATATCACTGATCACACACAGCACAGATAGACCAGATATATCACTGATCACACACAGCACAGATAGATCAGAGATATCATGGTCACACACAGCACAGATAGACCAGAGATATCACTGGTGACACACAGCACAGATAGACCAGAGATATCACTGGTCACAACAGCACAGATAGATCAGAGATGTCACTGGTCACACACAACACAGATAGATCAGAGATATCACTGGTCACACACAACACAGATAGACAAGAGATATCACTGGTCACACACAGCACAGATAGATCAGAGATATCACTGATAACACAGCACAGATAGATCAGAGATATCACTGATCCAGCACAGATAGACCAGATATATCACTGATCACACACAGCACAGATAGATCAGAGATATCACTGATCACACACAGCACAGATAGACCAGAGATATCACTAATCACGCACAGCACAGATAGATCAGAGATACCACTGATCACACACAGCAGAGATAGATCAGAGATATCACTGGAACACAGATAGACCAGACATATCACTGATCACACACAGCACAGATAGATAGTTTATATCACTGATCACACAGCACAGATATATCAGAGATATCACTGATCACACACAGCACAGATAGATCAGATATATCACTGATCACACACAGCACAGATAGACCAGAGATATCACTGATCAAACACAGCAAAGATAGACCAGAGATATCACTAATCACGCACAGCACAGATAGATCAGAGATACCACTGATCACACACAGCACAGATAGACCAGAGATATCACTGGTCACACACAGCACAGATAGACCAGACATATCACTGATCACACACAGCACAGATAGGTAACATATATCACTGATCACACACAGCACAGATAGATCAGAGATATCACTGATCACACACAGCACAGATAGACCAGATATATCACTGATCACACACAGCACAGATAGATCAGAGATATCATGGTCACACAGCACAGATAGACCAGAGATATCACTGGTGACACACAGCACAGATAGACCAGAGATATCACTGGTCACACAGCACAGATAGATCAGAGATGTCACTGGTCACACACAACACAGATAGATCAGAGATATCACTGGTCACACACAACACAGATAGACAAGAGATATCACTGGTCACACACAGCACAGATAGATCAGAGATATCACTGATCACACACACACAGATAGACCAGCTATATCACTTATCACACACAGCACAAATAGACCAGAGATATCACTAATCACACACAGCACAGATAGATCAGAGATATCACTGGTCACACACAGCACAGATAGACCAGAGATATCACTGATCAAACACAGCACAGATAGACCAGAGATACCACTGATCACACACAGCACAGATAGACCAGAGATATCACTGGTCACACAGAGCACAGATAGACCAGACATATCACTGATCACACACAGCACAGATAGATCAGATATATCACTGATCACACACAGCACAGATAGACCAGAGATATCACTGATCAAACACAGCACAGATAGACCAGAGATACCACTGATCACACACAGCACAGATAGACCAGAGATATCACTGGTCACACAGAGCACAGATAGACCAGACATATCACTGATCACACAGCACAGATAGATAACATATATCACTGATCACACACAGCAGAGATAGATCAGAGATATCACTGATCACACAGCACAGATAGATCAGAGATATCACTGATCACACACAGCACAGATAGACCAGATATATCACTGATCACACACAACACAGATAGACCAGAGATATCACTGATCACACACAGCACAGATAGACCAGATATATCACTGGTCACACACAGCACAGATAGACCAGAGATATCACTGGTCACACACAGCACAGATAGATCAGAGATATCACTGGTCACACACAACACAGATAGATCAGAGATATCACTGGTCACACACAACACAGATAGACCAGAGATATCACTGGTCACACACAGCACAAATAGACCAGAGATATCACTAATCACACACAGCACAGATAGATCAGAGATATCACTGGTCACACACAGCACAGATAGACCAGAGATATCACTGGTCACACACAGCACAAATAGACCAGAGATATCACTGGTCACACACAGCACAGATAGACCTGAGATATCACTGGTCACACACAGCACAGATAGATCAGAGATATCACTGATAACACAGCACAGATAGATCAGAGATATCACTGATCGCACAGCACAGATAGACCAGATATATCACTGATCACACACAGCACAGATAGATCAGAGATATCACTGATCACACACAGCACAGATAGACCAGAGATATCACTAATCACGCACAGCACAGATAGATCAGAGATACCACTGATCACACACAGCAGAGATAGACCAGAGATATCACTGGTCACACACACAGCACAGATAGACCAGACATATCACTGATCACACACAGCACAGATAGATAACATATATCACTGATCACACACAGCACAGATAGATCAGAGATATCACTGATCACACACAGCACAGATAGATCAGATATATCACTGATCACACACAGCACAGATAGACCAGAGATATCACTGATCACACACAGCACAGATAGATAACATATTTCACTGATCAAACACAACACAGATAGACCAGAGATATCACTAATCACGCACAGCACAGATAGATCAGAGATACCACTGATCACACACAGCACAGATAGATAACATATATCACTGATCACACACAGTACAGATAGATCAGAGATATCACATATCACACACAGCACAGATAGATCAGAGATATCACTGATCACACACAGCACAGATAGACCAGATATATCACTGGTCACACACAACACAGATAGACCAGAGATATCACTGATCACACACAGCACAGATAGACCAGATATATCACTGATCACACACAGCACAGATAGATCAGAGATATCACTGATCACACACAGCACAGATAGACCAGATATATCACTTATCACACACAGCACAAATAGACCAGAGATATCACTAATCACACACAGCACAGATAGATCAGAGATATCACTGGTCACACACAGCACAGATAGACCAGAGATATCACTGGTCACACACAGCACAGATAGATCAGAGATATCACTGATAACACAGCACAGATAGATCAGAGATATCACTGATCGCACAGCACAGATAGACCAGATATATCACTGATCACACACAGCACAGATAGATCAGAGATATCACTGATCACACACAGCACAGATAGACCAGAGATATCACTAATCACGCACAGCACAGATAGATCAGAGATACCACTGATCACACACAGCAGAGATAGATCAGAGATATCACTGGTCACACACAGCACAGATAGACCAGACATATCACTGATCACACACAGCACAGATAGATAACATATATCACTGATCACACACAGCACAGATAGATCAGAGATATCACTGATCACACACAGCACAGATAGATCAGATATATCACTGATCACACACAGCACAGATAGACCAGAGATATCACTGATCAAACACAGCAAAGATAGACCAGAGATATCACTAATCAAACACAGCACAGATAGATCAGAGATATCACTGATCACACACAGCACAGATAGACCAGAGATATCACCGGTCACACACAGCACAGATAGACCAGATATATCACTTATCACACAGCACAAATAGACCAGAGATATCACTAATCACACACAGCACAGATAGATCAGAGATATCACTGGTCACACACAGCACAGATAGACCAGAGATATCACTGGTCACACACAGCACAGATAGATCAGAGATATCACTGATAACACAGCACAGATAGATCAGAGATATCACTGAGCACAGCACAGATAGACCAGATATATCACTGATCACACACAGCACAGATAGATCAGAGATATCACTGATCACACACAGCACAGATAGACCAGAGATATCACTAATCACGCACAGCACAGATAGATCAGAGATACCACTGATCACACACAGCAGAGATAGATCAGAGATATCACTGGTCACACACAGCACAGATAGACCAGACATATCACTGATCACACACAGCACAGATAGATAACATATATCACTGATCACACACAGCACAGATAGATCAGAGATATCACTGATCACACACAGCACAGATAGATCAGATATATCACTGATCACACACAGCACAGATAGACCAGAGATATCACTGATCAAACACAGCAAAGATAGACCAGAGATATCACTAATCACGCACAGCACAGATAGATCAGAGATACCACTGATCACACACAGCACAGATAGACCAGAGATATCACTGGTCACACACAGCACAGATAGACCAGACATATCACTGATCACACACAGCACAGATAGATAACATTTACATTTGACATTTAAGTCATCTAGCAGACGCTCTTATCCAGAGCGACTTACAAATTGGTGCTTTCACCTTATGACATCCAGTGGAACAGCCACTTTACAATAGTGCATCTAAATCTTTTAAGGGGGTGAGAAGGATTACTTTATCCTATCCTAGGTATTCCTTAAAGAGGTGGGGTTTCAGGTGTCTCCGGAAGGTGGTGATTGACTCCGCTGTCCTGGCGTCGTGAGGGAGTTTGTTCCACCATTGGGGGGCCAGAGCAGCGAACAGTTTTGACTGGGCTGAGCGGGAACTGTACTTCCTCAGTGGTAGGGAAGTACATATATATATCACTGATCACACACAGCACAGATAGATCAGAGATATCACTGATCACACACAGCACAGATAGACCAGATATATCACTGATCACACACAACACAGATAGACCAGAGATATCACTGATCACACACAGCACAGATAGATCAGAGATATCACTGATCACACACAGCACAGATAGACCAGATATATCACTGGTCACACACAGCACAGATAGACCTGAGATATCACTGGTCACACACAGCACAGATAGATCAGAGATATCACTGATCACACACAGCACAGATAGACCAGATATATCACTGATCACACACAACACAGATAGACCAGAGATATCACTGATCACACACAGCACAGATAGACCAGATATATCACTGATCACACACAGCACAGATAGACCAGATATATCACTTATCACACACAGCACAAATAGACCAGAGATATCACTAATCACGCACAGCACAGATAGATCAGAGATACCACTGATCACACACAGCAGAGATAGACCAGAGATATCACTGGTCACACACAGCACAGATAGACCAGACATATCACTGATCACACACAGCACAGATAGATAACATATATCACTGATCACACACAGCACAGATAGATCAGAGATATCACTGATCACACACAGCACAGATAGATCAGATATATCACTGATCACACACAGCACAGATAGACCAGAGATATCACTGATCACACAGCACAGATAGATAACATATTAGACAGATAGTCCAGAGATATCACTAATCACGCACAGCACAGATAGATCAGAGATACCACTGATCACACAGCAGCACAGATAGATAACATATATCACTGATCACACACAGTACAGATAGATCAGAGATATCACATATCACACACAGCACAGATAGATCAGAGATATCACTGATCACACACAGCACAGATAGACCAGATATATCACTGGTCACACAACACAGATAGACCAGAGATATCACTGATCACACACAGCACAGATAGACCAGATATATCACTGATCACACACAGCACAGATAGATCAGAGATATCACTGATCACACACAGCACAGATAGACCAGATATATCACTTATCACACACAGCACAAATAGACCAGAGATATCACTAATCACACACAGCACAGATAGATCAGAGATATCACTGGTCACACACAACACAGATAGACCAGAGATATCACTGGTCACACACAGCACAGATAGATCAGAGATATCACTGATAACACAGCACAGATAGATCAGAGATATCACTGATCGCACAGCACAGATAGACCAGATATATCACTGATCACACACAGCACAGATAGATCAGAGATATCACTGATCACACACAGCACAGATAGACCAGAGATATCACTAATCACGCACAGCACAGATAGATCAGAGATACCACTGATCACACACAGCAGAGATAGATCAGAGATATCACTGGTCACACACAGCACAGATAGACCAGACATATCACTGATCACACACAGCACAGATAGATAACATATATCACTGATCACACACAGCACAGATAGATCAGAGATATCACTGATCACACACAGCACAGATAGATCAGATATATCACTGATCACACACAGCACAGATAGACCAGAGATATCACTGATCAAACACAGCATGATAGACCAGAGATATCACTAATCACGCACAGCACAGATAGATCAGAGATACCACTGATCACACACAGCACAGATAGACCAGAGATATCACTGGTCACACACAGCACAGATAGACCAGACATATCACTGATCACACACAGCACAGATAGATAACATTTACATTTGACATTTAAGTCATTTAGCAGACGCTCTTATCCAGAGCGACTTACAAATTGGTGCTTTCACCTTATGACATCCAGTGGAACAGCCACTTTACAATAGTGCATCTAAATCTTTTAAGGGGGGGGGTGAGAAGGATTACTTTATCCTATCCTAGGTATTCCTTAAAGAGGTGGGGTATCAGGTGTCTCCGGAAGGTGGTGATTGACTCCGCTGTCCTGGCGTCGTGAGGGAGTTTGTTCCACCATTGGGGGGCCAGAGCAGCGAACAGTTTTGACTGGGCTGAGCGGGAACTGTACTTCCTCAGTGGTAGGGAAGTACATATATATATCACTGATCACACACAGCACAGATAGATCAGAGATATCACTGATCACACACAGCACAGATAGATCAGAGATATCACTGATCACACACAGCACAGATAGACCAGATATATCACTGATCACACACAACACAGATAGACCAGAGATATCACTGATCACACACAGCACAGATAGATCAGAGATATCACTGATCACACACAGCACAGATAGACCAGATATATCACTGGTCACACACAGCACAGATAGACCTGAGATATCACTGGTCACACACAGCACAGATAGATCAGAGATATCACTGATCACACACAGCACAGATAGACCAGATATATCACTGATCACACACAACACAGATAGACCAGAGATATCACTGATCACACAAAGCACAGATAGACCAGATATACCACTGATCACACACAGCACAGATAGATAACATATATCACTGATCACACACAGTACAGATAGATCAGAGATATCACATATCACACACAGCACAGATAGATCAGAGATATCACTGATCACACACAGCACAGATAGACCAGATATATCACTGGTCACACACAACACAGATAGACCAGAGATATCACTGATCACACACAGCACAGATAGACCAGATATATCACTGATCACACACAGCACAGATAGATCAGAGATATCACTGATCACACACAGCACAGATAGACCAGATATATCACTTATCACACAGCACAAATAGACCAGAGATATCACTAATCACACACAGCACAGATAGATCAGAGATATCACTGGTCACACACAGCACAGATAGACCAGAGATATCACTGGTCACACACAGCACAGATAGATCAGAGATATCACTGATCACTGATCAGAGATATCACTGACACAGCACAGATAGACCAGATATATCACTGATCACACACAGCACAGATAGATCAGAGATATCACTGATCACACACAGCACAGATAGACCAGAGATATCACTAATCACGCACAGCACAGATAGATCAGAGATACCACTGATCACACACAGCAGAGATAGATCAGAGATATCACTGGTCACACACAGCACAGATAGACCAGACATATCACTGATCACACACAGCACAGATAGATCAGAGATATCACTGATCACACACAGCACAGATAGATCAGATATATCACTGATCACACACAGCACAGATAGACCAGAGATATCACTGATCAAACACAGCAAAGATAGACCAGAGATATCACTAATCACGCACAGCACAGATAGATCAGAGATACCACTGATCACACACAGCACAGATAGACCAGATATATCACTGATCACACACAACACAGATAGACCAGAGATATCACTGATCACACAAAGCACAGATAGACCAGATATACCACTGATCACACACAGCACAGATAGATAACATATATCACTGATCACACACAGTACAGATAGATCAGAGATATCACATATCACACACAGCACAGATAGATCAGAGATATCACTGATCACACACAGCACAGATAGACCAGATATATCACTGGTCACACACAACACAGATAGACCAGAGATATCACTGATCACACACAGCACAGATAGACCAGATATATCACTGATCACACACAGCACAGATAGATCAGAGATATCACTGATCACACACAGCACAGATAGACCAGATATATCACTTATCACACACAGCACAAATAGACCAGAGATATCACTAATCACACACAGCACAGATAGATCAGAGATATCACTGGTCACACACAGCACAGATAGACCAGAGATATCACTGGTCACACACAGCACAGATAGATCAGAGATATCACTGATAACACAGCACAGATCGATCAGAGATATCACTGATCGCACAGCACAGATAGACCAGATATATCACTGATCACACACAGCACAGATAGATCAGAGATATCACTGATCACACACAGCACAGATAGACCAGAGATATCACTAATCACGCACAGCACAGATAGATCAGAGATACCACTGATCACACACAGCAGAGATAGATCAGAGATATCACTGGTCACACACAGCACAGATAGACCAGACATATCACTGATCACACACAGCACAGATAGATAACATATATCACTGATCACACACAGCACAGATAGATCAGAGATATCACTGATCACACACAGCACAGATAGATCAGATATATCACTGATCACACACAGCACAGATAGACCAGAGATATCACTGATCAAACACAGCAAAGATAGACCAGAGATATCACTAATCACGCACAGCACAGATAGATCAGAGATACCACTGATCACACACAGCACAGATAGACCAGAGATATCACTGGTCACACACAGCACAGATAGACCAGACATATCACTGATCACACACAGCACAGATAGATAACATTTACATTTGACATTTAAGTCAATTTCACTTATCCAGAGCGACTTACAAATTGGTGCTTTCACCTTATGACATCCAGTGGAACAGCCACTTTACAATAGTGCATCTAAATCTTTTAAGGGGGGGTGAGAAGATTACTTTATCCTATCCTAGGTATTCCTTAAAGAGGTGGGGTTTCAGGTGTCTCCGGAAGGTGGTGATTGACTCCGCTGTCCTGGCGTCGTGAGGGAGTTTGTTCCACCATTGGGGGGCCAGAGCAGCGAACAGTTTTGACTGGGCTGAGCGGGAACTGTACTTCCTCAGTGGTAGGGAAGTACATATATATATCACTGATCACACACAGCACAGATAGATCAGAGATATCACTGATCACACACAGCACAGATAGATCAGAGATATCACTGATCACACACAGCACAGATAGACCAGATATATCACTGATCACACACAACACAGATAGACCAGAGATATCACTGATCACACACAGCACAGATAGATCAGAGATATCACTGATCACACACAGCACAGATAGACCAGATATATCACTGGTCACACACAGCACAGATAGACCTGAGATATCACTGGTCACACACAGCACAGATAGATCAGAGATATCACTGATCACACACAGCACAGATAGACCAGATATATCACTGATCACACACAACACAGATAGACCAGAGATATCACTGATCACACACAGCACAGATAGACCAGATATATCACTGATCACACACAGCACAGATAGACCAGATATATCACTTATCACACACAGCACAAATAGACCAGAGATATCACTAATCACACACAGCACAGATAGATCAGAGATATCACTGGTCACACACATCACAGATAGACCAGAGATATCACTGGTCACACACAGCACAGATAGACCTGAGATATCACTGGTCACACACAGCACAGATAGATCAGAGATATCACTGATAACACAGCACAGATAGATCAGAGATATCACTGATCGCACAGCACAGATAGATCAGAGATATCACTGATCACACAGCAAAGATAGACCAGAGATTTCACTGGTCACACACAGCACAGATAGATCAGAGATATCACTAGTCACACACAGCACAGATAGATCAGAGATATCACTGGTCACACACAGCACAGATAGACCAGATATATCACTGATCACACACAACACAGATAGACCAGAGATATCACTGATCACACACAGCACAGATAGACCAGATATATCACTTATCACACACAGCACAAATAGACCAGAGATATCACTAATCACACACAGCACAGATAGATCAGAGATATCACTGGTCACACACAGCACAGATAGACCAGAGATATCACTGGTCACACACAGCACAGATAGACCTGAGATATCACTGGTCACACACAGCACAGATAGATCAGAGATATCACTGATAACACAGCACAGATAGATCAGAGATATCACTGATCGCACAGCACAGATAGACCAGATATATCACTGATCACACACAGCACAGATAGATCAGAGATATCACTGATCACACACAGCACAGATAGATCAGAGATATCACTGATCACACAGCAAAGATAGACCAGAGATTTCACTGGTCACACACAGCACAGATAGATCAGAGATATCACTAGTCACACACAGCACAGATAGACCAGAGATATCACTGGTCACACACAGCACAGATAGATCAGAGATATCACTGATCACACAACACAGATAGATCAAAGATATCACTGGTCAAACTCAGCACAGATAGATCAGAGATATCACTGGTCACACACAGCACAGATAGATCAGAGATATCACTGATCACACAACACAGATAGATCAAAGATATCACTGGTCACACTCAGCACAGATAGATCAGAGATATCACTGGTCACACACAGCACAGATAGATCAGAGATATCACTGGTCACACACAGCACAGATAGATCAGAGATATCAATGATCGCACAGCACAGATAGATCAGAGATATCACTGATCACACAGCACAGATAGATCAGAGATATCACTGGTGTCGTGGAAATTTCCTCTATTTACCAAATCATGGGAGCAAACCACACACACAAGTCAGAGTTAGTTATCAAAGTCCATCTTTAATTATATCAGCTCTATCACAATCCTGTGACTCTCAGGTAATTCAGTGTCTCTCAATGAATTCTCTGAGAGCCCCTTCCACATTGCAATAGCCTTTTGACTTTCAACAGTTCAGTATCTCTAATGAAAAGTTGAGAGTCCCAACACAATGGCAAATGGGATCCTTTATAGCAAAGATACACAGGATAAGACAGCATCGGCATAATTCATTGTTCAGCTTTGTCTCCTCTCTCAACCTCAAAACCATAAACCAATCCTCCATATCAACAGGCATATATCAAATTGTCATTTAGATACAACCAATTCTAAATACAACCAATCCTGGACAAGATCACAGAGACACACTGACTGGCACACAGACATTGTGGAGCAAAAGATATGTTTACACATGATGACACTTTGACCTCTCCCCTCTCTGTGGCCCATGCAACTTAGTCTTGACATAGAACAGATAACTGCAACCCCGCCACAGTATTATACAAAAATACCATTCTGATGAGAAGTAACTTACACACATTTGATGAATATAAAACATCTCACATATGTTACCAACAAATTCTGATTCTTCCACGACACTGGTCACACACAGCACAGATAGATCAGAGATATCACTGGTCACACACAGCACAGATAGATCAGAGATATCACTGGTCACACACAGCACAGATAGATCAGAGATATCACTGATCGCACAGCACAGATAGACCAAAGATATCATTGGTCACACACAGCACAGATAGACCAGAGATATCACTGGTCACACACAGCGCAAATAGACCAGAGATATCACTGGTCACACACAGCACAGATAGATAGATCAGAGATATCACTGATCGCACAGCACAGATAGATCAGAGATATCACTCGTCACACACAGCACAGATAGATCAGAGATATCACTGATCGCACAGCACAGATAGATCAGTGATATCACTGGTCACACACAGCACAGATAGATCAGAGATATCACTAATCGCACAGCACAGATAGATCAGAGATATCACTGGTCACACACAGCACAGATAGATCAGAGATATCATTGGTCACACACAGCACAGATAGACCAGAGATATCACTGGTCACACACAGCACAGATAGATCAGAGATATCACTGGTCACACACAGCACAGCTAACACAGGCTACTGCAGCAATATGTACGCTCTATTCTCCAGCATTTTGGATTTGACATCAAATGTTTCATATGAGGGGACAATACAGAATGTCTCCTTTTATTTGAGGGTATTTGTTTTACTGTTTAGAAATGAAAGCACTTTATTTATCTGCCCCCCCATTTGATGGTGTCACAAGTATTTGGACATGTATGTATGAAAATACCCTCAAATAAAAGGTGACATACTGTATTGTCCCCTCATATGAAACATTTGATCTCAAATCCAAAATGCTGGAGAATAGAGCCAAGTTGAACACTTTAGATTCACTGTCCAATAAATACGCAGGGGAGTGTACGTACATCCAAGCACAGGTGTCAGCAACATGACTACAGAGAGTCAGTTGAGTGAACAACTAATAGTCAAAGGCAAGCACAGGTGAATATCAGGTGCACTATAAGCTAACACAAAGCCTGGGAGATAACCAAGAAGACGACGCCGACAGATAAGGTAGCTGGGCTTCTAGTTTACAAGCATTTCGCTACACCAGCAATAACATCGGCTAATATATGTGACCAATAAAATTGTCTTCGATTTGCCATTGACACCGGCGCAGCTCATGTCCGTAACATGTCATGTGTAGCCAAGCCAGAGAGCCTGTTCTGTTAGAAAGCCAGAAATGCGTCCCAAATGGCACCCTATTCCCTATGTAGTGCACTACCTAACGGTCCTGGTCAAAAGTTGTGCACTATAAAGGGAATATGGTGTCATTGGGCACGAAGGTATTGTTTAGCTGAATGAGTGGAGGCAAATGGCCCATAATGGCCCACTGTATGCTTGTATCACCAGGAGATATGACCCATTGGAGTGGCTACGTATCTACACCGTGGGCCTTAATGGAGCTCATCGCAGCCATCATTATGCTAAGTGAATTCTATCAGACAAGTTCCGGTCTGTAGCCTCATCAGCATGGTTAGTGGACTAATGCCACAGAGACAGACTAGAGAACCGGGGGGGGGCGGGGGGGATTAGGGTTAGGGTTACAATCAGGAGAAAGCTCAGACACACCGGTAGGATTGTCCAACGTGTGCCTGCTGACAGAACTCGGCCCCTCTGAATGGAGTGTCGTCAGTCAATCTCTTTTTTGTTCACACAGCAAAGAACTTGGAAGTCATCAGTCACTCAGCCTTGTTAAAACACTCCAAGCCAAAAGGTGGCAATAGCATTGTTTGGCAATGCATATCCGTGCGTGTTGCTAAAGGCCTAGATTCCAAGCTATCTGCGCTATTGTTGCTATTTCGTAGAAAGCCCTTTTTGATACTAAGGCTTAAAAGGGTTCCAAAAGGGTTCTTCGGCTGTCTTCGGCTGTCCCCATAGGATAACCCTTTTTGGCCCCAGGTAAAACCCTATTGTGTTCCATGTACATGGACCCGAAAAGGGTTTTACCTGGAACCAAATAAGGTTCTTCAAAGGGTTCTCCTATGGGGACAGCAGGAGAACCCTTTTAGTCTCTTGAAAATAAGCTCTTGGAAAAAATGTCCGGTTTGAGGTTAAGGTTTGGGTTAAAGGATAAAGGTTAAGGGTTAGGGCTAAGTTTAGGATAAGGGGTTAGTGAAAATAGGATTTTGAATGGGACTGTGAGGGCACAGCCATGGGTGGACCTGGGAGGGCATAGGGCAACCCACTTGGGAGCCAGGCCCACCAACTGGGGAGCCAAGCCCAACCAATCAGAATGATTTTTTTCCCCACAAAGGGGCTTTATTACAGACTGATACTCCTTAATTTCATCAGCTGTCCGCGTGGCTGGTTATATGTGGTCTGCGGTTGTAAGGCCAGTTGGATGTACTGCCAAATTCTCTAAAATGACGTTGGAGGTGGCTTATGGTAGAGAAATGAACACAGCATGCCAATTGCGCGCTCCCTCAAATTTGAGACCTCTGTGGCATTGTGTTATCGGACAAAACTGCACGTTTAAGAGCGGCCTTTTATTGTCCCCAGCACAAGGTGCATCTGTGAAATGATCATGCTTAATCGTCGTTTTGATATGCCACATCTGGATTAACCTGGCAAAGGAGAAATGCTCACTAACAGGGATGTGAACAAATTTGTGCACAAATATAAATAAATTTTTTGTGCGTATGGAACATTTCTGGGATGTTTTATTTCAGCTCATGAAACATGGGACCAACACTTAACATGTTGCATTTATATTTTTGTTCAGTATAGAATATACTTGTGTATGAGAGCATCCAAGTTTGTATAGGACTGAATTGTCTGTGGTATACAAGAGCTACAGGATGTATTAACTGCTCCCGTATCAGGTGGTTGAGTACGTGTATCTGAAGAGGTAGTCTAAAAGGTCATGTAAAGGTCGCCAGTTAGAGAGCACCTGTGGGGCTGTTCATTACCTGGTTTCCGGTTCTCCTCCTCTTCTTCTCCTCTTCCTGCTGACTGGGCTGTTAGTTTTAGTCCTGTGGATACCTGTATTATTTAGATCAGAGAGCTATTTTCAGACTTGCTAAATTATGTACACACAGGGTCTGAAATGATGCCTGCAATGAGCGTGGATGTGTTTGATAGCTTTGTGTGTGTGGAGGGGAGGGGGTACTGTGTGTGTGTGTGTGTGTGTGTGTTATAGCAGTATCAGCGTGTGAGACTGTTTAGTACTGTATGTGTGTTTGACCATTGATCTGCATTAATGTCTGAAGAGTGCATGTGAGTAGCGACAGTATACAGTAAAGGTTAAATAAAATAAAATAAAAATAGTGTATAAGTGAGAGTCAGCTGAATGCTTTTCCAACAGTCTTGATGAAGTTTCCATGTATGCTGAGCACTTGTTGGCTGCTTTTCCTTCACTCTGCGGTCCAACTCATCCCAAACCATCTCAATTGGGTTGAGGTCGGTTGATTGTGGAGGCCAGGCTAGGTCATCTGATGCAGCACTCCATCACTCTCTTTCTTGATCCAATAACCCTTACACGCCTGGAAATGTGTTGGGTCATTATCCTGTTGAAAAACAAATGATTGTCCCACTAAGTGCAAACCCGATGGGATGGTGTATCGCTACAGAATGCTGTGGTAGCCATGCTGGTTAATTGTGCCTTGAATTCTAAATAAATCACTGACACTGTCACCAGCAAAGCACCCCCATGCTTCACGGTGGCAACCACAAATGCGGAGATCATCCGTTCACCTACTCTACATCTCACAAAGACATGGAGGTTAGAACCAAAAATCTCACATTTGGACTCAAAGGACAGATTTCCACCGGTCACCATTTGCTCGTGTTTCTTGGCCCAAGCAAGTCTCTTCTTCTTATTGGTGTCCTTTTAGCAGGGGCTTCTTTGCAGCAATTCAACCATGAAGTCCTGATTCACGCAGTCTCCTCTGAACAGTTGATGTTGAGATGTGTCTGTTACTTGAACTCTGTGAAGCATTTATTTGGGCTGTAATCTGAGGTGCAGTTAACTCTAATGAACTTATCCTCTGCAGCGGATGTAACTCTGGGTCTTCCTTTCCTGTGGATGTCCTCATGAGAGCCAGTTTCATTGTAGCGCTTGATGGTTTTTGAAACTGAACATGAAGAGACTTTCAAAGTTCTTGAAATGTTCTGGATTGACTGACCTTCATGTCTTAATGTAATGATGGACTGTCGTTTCTCTTTATTTATTTGAGCTGTTCTTGCCATAATATGGACTTGGTCTTTTACCAAATAGGGCTATCTTCTGTATACCACCCCTACCTTGTCACAACATAACTGATTGGCTCAAACGCATTAAGAAGGAAAGGAATTCCACAAATTAACTCTTAACAAGGCACACCTGTTCATTGAAATGCATGCCAGGTGACTACCTCATGAAGCTGGTTGAGAGAATGCCAAGAGCGTGCAAAGCTGTCATCAAGGCAAAGGATGGTTGCTTTGAAGAATCTCAAATATAAAAAATATTTGTTTAACACTTTTTTGGTTAGTACATGATTCCATATGTGTTATTTCATAGTTTTGATGTCTTCACTATTATTCTACAACGTAGAAAATAGTGAAAATAAAGAAAAACCCTTGAATGAGTACGGTAGGTTTTTCGAGTTTTCGAGTTGCTCTGTATGTTGTTGCCAACCTATTTTGCTACCTGACAACTTTACGTTTTTTACTTTTTAATTACCGTTTATATATATATATTTTTTTTTTTCACTCAACTTTTTCACTCCGGACGCTTTATCTGGACACGATTCGTCAGGACCTCCAACAGCCGCTGTACTCGCCTTACGGCGAGGATAGCTGTGCTACAAGCCCAGCTTTAGACACAATCGTTAGGCAAGGGTAATTTCAGTGTAGGAAAGGATGAAACAGCGTCTGTGCCACCAGTAAGTACAGATAGTAGTATAAATCCCCTGGCACAGTCCCCGCAGCCGGACAACTATCTCACGGTTTCTGGAAGGAAATGCTGTAGGAACGCTCAACCGGTGTCGCTCATTCAGCCGACAGCAGCTATCACCATTGAGACCGTGTCTGTGCCTCGACCTAGGTTGGGCAAAACTAAACATGGCGGTGTTCGCCTTAGCAATCTCACTAGGATAAAGACCTCCTCCATTCCTGTCATTATTGAAAGAGATCATGATACCTCACATCTCAAAATAGGGCTACTTAATGTTAGATCCCTTACTTCAAAGGCAATTATAGTCAATGAACTAATCACTGATCATAATCTTGATGTGATTGGCCTGACTGAAACATGGCTTAAGCCTGATGAATTTACTGTGTTAAATGAGGCCTCACCTCCTGGCTACACTAGTGACCATATCCCGTGCATCCCGCAAAGGCGGAGGTGTTGCTAACATTTACGATAGCAAATTTCAATTTACAAAAAAAAAAATGACGTTTTCGTCTTTTGAGCTTCTAGTCATCTATGCAGCCTACTCAATCACTTTTTATAGCTACTGTTTACAGGCCTCCTGGGCCATATACAGCGTTTCTCACTGAGTTCCCTGAATTTCTATCGGACCTTGTAGTCATAGCAGATAATATTATAATCTTTGGTGACTTTAATATTCACATGGAAAAGTCCACAGACCCACTCCAAAAGGCTTTCGGAGCCATCATCGACTCAGTGGGTTTTGTCCAACATGTCTCTGGACCCACTCACTGTCACAGTCATACGCTGGACCTAGTTTTGGCCCATGGAATAAATGTTGTGGATCTTAATGTTTTTCCTCATAATCCTGGACTATCGGACCACCATTTTATTACGTTTGCAATTGCAACAAATAATCTGCTCAGACCCCAACCAAGGAACATCAAAAGTCGTGCTATAAATTCACAGACAACACAAAGATTCCTTGATGTCCTTCCAGATTCCCTCTGTCTACCCAAGGACGCCAGAGGACAAAAATCAGATAACCACCTAACTGAGGAACTCAATTTAACCTTGCGCAATACCCTAGATGCAGTTGCACCCCTAAAAACTAAAAACATTTCTCATAAGAAACTAGCTCCCTGGTACACAGAAAATACCTGAGCACTGAAGCAAGCTTCCAGAAAATTGGAACGGAAATGGCGCCACACCAAACTGGAAGTCTTCCGACTAGCTTGGAAAGACAGTACCGTGCAGTACCGAAGAGCCCTTACTGCTGCTCGATCATCCTATTTTTCTAACTTAATTGAGGAAAATACGAACAATCCGAAATTCCTTTTTGACACTGTCGCAAAGCTAACTAAAAAGCAGCATTCCCCAAGAGAGGATGACTTTCAACTTTAGCAGTGATAAATTCATGAACTTCTTTGAGGAAAAGATTATGATTATTAGAAAGCAAATTACGGACTCCTCTTTAAATCTGCGTATTCCTTCAAAGCTCAGTTGTCCTGAGTCTGCACAACTCTGCCAGGACCTAGGATCAAGAGAGACGCTCAAGTGTTTTAGTACTATATCTCTTGACACAATGATGAAAATAATCATGGCCTCTAAACCTTCAAGCTGCATACTGGACCCTATTCCAACTAAACTACTGAAAGAGCTGCTTCCTGTGCTTGGCCCTCCTATGTTGAACATAATAAACGGCTTTCCAGCCACCGGATGTGTACCAAACTCACTAAAAGTGGCAGTAATAAAGCCTCTCTTGAAAAAGCCAAACCTTGACCCAGAAAATATAAAAAACTATCGGCCTATATCGAATCTTCCATTCCTCTCAAAAATTTTAGAGGAGGCTGTTGCGCAGCAACTCACTGCCTTCCTGAAGACAAACAATGTATACGAAATGCTTCAGTCTGGTTTTAGACCCCACCATAGCACTGAGACGGCACTTGTGAAGGTGGTAAATTACATTTGAATGGCATCGGACCGAGGCTCTGCATCTGTCCTCGTGCTCCTAGACCTTAGTGCTGCTTTTGATACCATCGATCACCACATTCTTTTGGAGAGATTGGTAACCCAAATTGGTCTACACGGACAAGTTCTGGCCTGGTTTAGATCTTATCTGTCGGAAAGATATCAGTTTGTCTCTGTGAATGGTTTGTCCTCTGACAAATCAACTGTAAATTTCGGTGTTCCTCAAGGTTCCGTTTTAGGACCACAATTGTCTTCACTATATATTTTACCTCTTGGGGATGTTATTCGAAAACATAATGTTAACTTTCACTGCTATGCGGATGACACACAGCTGTACATTTCAATGAAACATGGTGAAGCCCCAAAATTGCCCTTGCTAGCAGCATGTGTTTCAGACATAAGGAAGTGGATGGCTGCAAACTTTCTACTTTAAAACTCAGACAAAACCGAGAAACAAAGTGATCTTCTGTTGAATCTGACAATTAATCTTAATGGTTGTACAGTTGTCTCAAATAAAACTGTGAAGGACCTCAGCGTTACTCTGGACCCTGATCTCTCTTTTGAAGAACATATCAAGACTGTTTCAAGGACAGCTTTTTTCCATCTACGTAACATTGCAAAAATTAGAAACTTTCTGTCCAAAAATGATGCAGAAATATTAATCCATGCTTTTGTCACTTCTAGGTTAGACTACTGAAATGCTCTACTTTCCGGCTACCTGGATAAAGCACTAAATAAACTTCAGTTAGTGCTAAATCCGGCTGCTAGAATCCTGACTAGAACCCAAAAATGTGATCATATTACTCCAGTGCTAGCCTCTCTACACTGGCTTCCTGTCAAAGCAAGGGCTGATTTCAAGGTTTTCCTGCTAACCTACAAAGCATTACATGGGCTTGCTCCTACCTATCTCTCTGATTTGATCCTGCCGTACATACCTACACGTACGCTACGGTCACAAGACGCAGGCCTCCTAATTGTCCCTAGAATTTCTAAGCAAACAGCTGGAGGCAGGGCTTTCTCCTATAGAGCTCCATTTTTATGGAACGGTCTGCCTACCCATGTGAGAGACGCAAACTCGGTCTCAACCTTTAAGTCTTTACTGAAGACTCATCTCTTCAGTGGGTCATATGATTGAGTGTAGTCTGGCCCAGGAGCGGGAAGGTGAACGGAAAGGCTCTGGAGCAACGAACCGCCCTTGCTGTCTCTGCCTGGCCGGTTCCCCTCTTTCCACTGGGATTCTCTAACTCTAACCCTATTACAGGGGCTGAGTCACTGGCTTACTGGGGCTCTCTCATGCCGTCCCTGGAAGGGGTGCGTCACCTGAGTGGGTTGATTCACTGATGTGGTCATCCTGTCTGGGTTGGCGCCCCCCCCCCTTGGGTTGTGCCGTGGCGGAGATCTTTGTGGGCTATACTCAGCTTTGTCTCACGATGGTAAGTTGGTGGTTGAAGATATCCCTCTAGTGGTGTGGGGGCTGTGCTTTGGCAAAGTGGGTGGGGTTATATCCTTCCTGTTTGGCCCTGTCCGGGGGTGTCCTCGGATGGGGCCACAGTGTCTCCTGACCCCTCCTGTCTCAGCCTCCAGTATTTATGCTGCAGTAGTTTGTGTCGGGGAGCTAGGGTCAGTTTGTTATATCTGGAGTACTTCTCCTGTCCTATTCGGTGTCCTGTGTGAATCTAAGTGTGCGTTCTCTAATTCTCTCCTTCTCTCTTTCTTTCTCTCTCTCGGAGGACCTGAGCCCTAGGACCATGCCCCAGGACTACCTGACATGATGACTCCTTGCTGTCCCCAGTCCACCTGGCCGTGCTGCTGCTCCAGTTTCAACTGTTCTGCCTTATTATTATTCGACCATGCTGGTCATTTATGAACATTTGAACATCTTGGCCATGTTCTGTTATAATCTCCACCCGGCACAGCCAGAAGAGGACTGGCCACCCCACATAGCCTGGTTCCTCTAGGTTTCTTCCTAGGTTTTGGCCTTTCTAGGGAGTTTTTCCTAGCCACCATGCTTCTACACCTGCATTGCTTGCTGTTTGGGGTTTTAGGCTGGGTTTCTGTACAGCACTTTGAGATATCAGCTGATGTACGAAGGGCTATATAAATAAATTTGATTTGATTTGAGGTGTGTTCAAAGTTTTAACTGGTACTGTATATAAAGTGTATGCACAAGCAAACGTGTGTGTGTGTGTGTGTGTGTGTGTGTGTGTGTGTGTGTGTGTGAGAGAGTCCCACATGAAAAGAATACTATAGCAGGGTTCCCCAACTGGCGCCCCGAGGACCGAATTGAGCTTAATTAGGTTAGGGTTTAATTAGGCCTCCCAAGGGTTCTGGAGAAAAATATATGTATATCTATTTTCAATGTTAGACATGAAAAAAAACTGTAAAAACACCAAGTGATTTTAATGTAATGTTTTAGTCAAACATTGTATCTGTCAAACATGTATTCAGACCCTTTACTCAGTACTTTGTACTTTGTGCCAGGTTTCCTCCAGACGTAACGCTTGGGATTCAGGCCAAAGAGTTCAATCTTGGTTTCAGCAGAACAGAGAATCTTGTTTCTCATGGTGTGAGAGTCCATTAGATCAAATGAAATCAAATATTATTTGTCACATG
Source organism: Oncorhynchus nerka (assembly GCF_034236695.1). Taxonomy (NCBI): domain Eukaryota; kingdom Metazoa; phylum Chordata; class Actinopteri; order Salmoniformes; family Salmonidae; genus Oncorhynchus; species Oncorhynchus nerka. Next base: position 64,241,926 of record NC_088409.1, on the reverse strand, counting down.
CGCCGATACAACAAGTGTAGACAAGTTCAATAAATAGAGTTAAGAAAATATTGACTAAATAAACTAAAGTTAAACAATCTAATCAAAGTAACACAAGAAAATTACATAACAATAACGAGGCTATATACAGGGGGTACCGGTACCGAGTCAATGTGCGGGGGTACATTTCGGCAAACTCTAAGCGGGCTGTCATGTGCCTTTCACTGAGGAGTGGTTTCCGTGTAGCCACTCTAGCATAAAGGCCTGATTGGTAAAGTGCTGCAGGTATGGTTGTCCTTCTGGAAGGTTCTCCCATCTTCACAGAGGAACTCTGGAGCTCTTTCAGAGTGACCATCGGGTTCTTGGTCACCTCCCTAACCAAGGCCCTTCTCCCTCGATTGCTCAGTTTGGCCGGGCAGCCAGCTCTGGGAAGAGTCTTGGTGGTTCCAAAATTATTCAATTTAAGAATGATGGAGGCCACTATGTTCTTGGGTACCTTCAATGCTGCAGAAATGTTTTGGAACCCTTCCCCAGATCTGTGCCTCGACACAATCCTGTCTGGGAGAGCTAAAGACAACTCCTTCAACCTCATGGCTTGGTTTTTGCTCTGACATGCACTGTCAACTGTGTGACCTTATATAGACAGGTGTGTGCATTTCCAAAGCATGTCCAATCAATTGAATTTACCACAGGTGGACTCCAATCAAGTTGTTGATTTAATGCTTAATGGAAAAATGATACACCTGTGCTCAATTTCAGGTCTCATAGCAAAGTGTCTGAATACTTGTTTTCGCTTCGTCATTATGGGATATTGTGTGTCGGTTGTGAGGAGTATAGTATACTACAAAATTCTATAGTAAGTACTACACATGATCAAGGGATACTACCGTGTGGAGTACAGTATTCTACAGTATAAAACAACATTCTGTTTTAAGCACTACAAGATTGATTGATACTACAGAGTGGATATACTAACTAGAGCATTCTATAGCAGGAACAGGCAACTCCAGTCCTCAGGGGCCTGGTTTGTGTCCCCCTTTTGCCCCAGCTAACACACTTGACCCAATAATAAACAAATCATGATCTTCAGTTTAGAATGCAATTAGATTAATCAGCTGTGTTGCTAGGGATGGGGGAAAAGTGTGATGCCACTCTGACCCCTGAGGACTGGAGTATTTTACAGTATACTACTAAATTATATTGTAAGTACTACACATGATTGTGGAATACTACACTGTGGAGTATAGTATACTACAGCTTACTACAGAATTCTATAGAATGCTATAGTAAGTGTTCTAGTATTCTATAGTAAACTGTAGTATTGTCTTTTCATGTGTCGAGTTTGTGTGTGTGTGTGTCCATCCGTCTGCCATGCCTTCCTGTAATACTACAGATCAATTATTCCCAGTCATTCCATTAATAATCCAGTAAATTTGTCTCAGTGGGAGAAGTTGCTGGGAACAGTACACCATTTCATCCCTCTCTCCATTCAACCATCTCTCTCTCTCTCTCTCTCTCTCTCTCTCTCTCTAGCCTCTCTTTCTCTCCCTCTGCACTAAGTGCTCTCTCCGTCCATTCTGATTATGAGTTCCTTCCACCTACGTGTCAGTCATGTCAGACAGATAGGTTGCACACACAGACCTATAGAGTTGAGGCAAGTGCCTGCTCTGACCTGAGTTGGCATGCTATTTGAAATAATTTAAAATACTTTAGCTGTGCTTGATTGAGCTTGCCTGTTGCAATGGAAGCAATAGGAAAGTCCCAAACCCTGCCCATCTGGTACTCCAGTCAAGCTAAGCAAACGCTCAACGTATTTAAAGATTTAAAATAGTATTTGAACCCGGATCGGGTGGCTTCACTCACTGGATGCATTTGACTGAATCCTTGTTTTTGTTTTTCTGTCTCCCACAAGTGTCTTATGAGCGTAATGTGACGGAGGTTGCTTTAAGGCATAGAAATCCATTGATCCATTACATTAATTGGGAGATGCAGTGATGTGTATTATCGCTGACCTGTAATAGTGAGCATTAAAAAATGGATTCTGTTTGGGAATGGGCATTCTACTTCACAGACATGGTAAAGACACTGAACTGGTAAATGCACAGGTAAATGGAAAACATTTCTGTATGTGGCAACAAACTACTTTCAATGTCTAAGAAAATGACCACTTAGAGTGAAAGCAGGGGAGGACAGAGTAGAGAGAGCAAGAAAGAGATAGATTGGAGTTGACCCAACTCTCGCACCGCAGGCAGCTCTTCTTGAAAGACAAATCGGTCAAGAGATATGGTGCGGTGTGATCCCCTCGCTATGTGTATTATGAATAAAGCATAAGACATAATATCGTCTGTCTTTCAAAAGGAGCCTTTTCATCACTGTCTGGGTAGAAAATAGAGAAACTCATCCTCCATTGCCAGGTGATTTGTCTACTCCAACTTCCCTGATGATGACACACATTACAGTACAGTACCAGACTATCTATAGCCATATAGATTAGTATTAGCATATATTAGCATCCCATTCTTATTAAGCCAGGGAGAGGATTAGATTATTTTAGCATTAGCGTTAGCATTAGCGTTAGCGTTAGCGTTAGCGTTAGCGTTAGCATTAGCGCATCCATTCTCAACACTTTCTGATCTATGGCCACTTTTTTTCTTCATCTATTCTTAGTCAAAGAGATGAATTGATTACATGTATTTTGTTCATTATCTAGCTGCTCGCCCACGCTTGTGCTGTTTTAACAAGCTCGTGAGGAGGGCCCCGGCCCAGACCTCGTTAAGGTTCTTTAAGGAGAGCCCAAATTGCGGGGTCTCACCATCACGTGTCTGCAACCGGTCTTCAAAGCGCTGCTGCATGGACTCACGCTGTCTCTCTCTGGACTGGACCCCCACAGTCATACACATGTCACACTACACTACACAATTCTACATATAAACATGTACGGCTATGCAAACACACACACATAGAACCACACGTACTCATATTGAAGCTGCGCACATTGCCGTCGCAGCCTATAATTTCCTCTCTGCCTGTACACTCAGTCCCCCTCGCTTCTTTTTCCCCCTCCATACTCATACTATCCTCTGTCTCTTCACTCTTCTGCTCACTGGGAAGCAGGAGAGTCTGGTGACAGTGTGATAATGACTGTAGTAGATAGCTAGAATGAGTGCAGACACTACAGTACTTTCACTCCATCTATATTTGGGCTTTATGTTTGAATTAAAAAATAAAACAAGGCTTTTTTACTCAAGTCGCCAAGGAATTAGCACTTAAAGGAATGCAAATTGGCAAAACATAAAAGAAAAATGAATAAACACTTGTGAAAGTGTGTGAACATGTGAGTATGTCTGTATTGCATTAAGGCCTCAGGAGGCTCAGGGAGCACGGGGGAGCAGGAGTGTTGAATTAAGACTTCAGAAGCGTCACATCCCTCATTAAACACACAGCAGGGGGACGTCGGGGGCCTGAGCGGACCACACACACACACACACACACACACACACACACACACACACACACACACACACACACACACACACACACACTCAGATGAGACGTCATGTACTTTGATGTTTTGAAGGGTCACTAATGGGCAAATTTGATCTCTTGGAAATAATTCTGAGTTATTGAACTATATACAGTATATTTTTACCCTCTTCAGTTTCAATTGGCATGACACCTCTGGTGAGGTGACATTTTGCCCTCCTCCACCCCTCTCTGTTACAGAGCTGTGTTTATCAGACCTGGGTTCAAATACTATTTGAAATCATTTCAAATACTTTATATGAGCTTGTCTGGTTTTATGAACCCAACCAATCTGTCACTCCTCACAGGCTAGATTAAATGCTGAAAGTATTTGACAGAATTCAAGTAGTATTTGAACCCAGGTTAGGTGTTTAAGAAGCCCAACGTAGGGTCCCAAACCTAACGATTGGACATGATACATTTTCTGCTCAGTCAACACTCATTAGACAGCAGCTGATTTTCCTCCTAGCCATGTGACAGTACGAGGAGACTGACCTGAGACTGAACCTCATAAAGACAGATCTGAGACCAGGGTTAACATAACTGTAAAACACAGAGACACAAATGGAGGGAGGGAGGGAGGTAGGTAGGAAGGAAGGAAGGAAGGAAGGAAGGAAGGAAGGAAGGAAGGAAGGAAGGGGAGGGAGGGAGGGAGGGAGGGAGGGAGGGAGGGAGGAAGGAAGTAAGGAAGGAAGGAAGGAAGGAATGGGAGAAAAGGAGGACAGAAAAGACAGAGCGGGAGAGAAGAGAACAGAACTGAAAGATAGAGATAGACGAGGAGAAAGCAAATGAGATAGAAAGAGGATATGATTTATGTGCTTGGAGAAGTTAAGTTCCATGTGGTAGCTGTTACTGAGGGCGATATGTCTGCCCTGGAGCCATACTGCATGTCAGGCACTAGTGTTTACAACACTGACATTACAGTAACAAGGCAACAGATGAGCAGAGGGGAGTTTTATGCAGAATTCTATCATTGCTATTGACTTATTTGACCATGGACTTCTATAATACTTATCATACAGGTACATTGCACCAACAAGCCAGATTATGAATAGTACAAATGGTGTATTTCTCCAATGATCTGAACCAGTGCAATAATCGGTAACGCTTTACTGTCCTTATTAATGCATTCATTAATTCCTTTACAACAGCTATGTGACACATTATAACATTTCTCATAAGTAGTTTTAAATAGTTATGATTAATGGCATAAGATGCTATAAAACTAGTATGGATGTTACAGATGAATGTTCATCCTCGTACTATGCTCTAATGTCAACTGTTAATAACAACTGCTATTACACAGTCTGCATGACAACGTGTGGTGCCAGGACAACAGCCTTACCCTCATCGTCAGCAAGACAAAAGAGCTGATCGTGGACTACAGGAAACGGAGGGCCGAGCACGCCCCATCCACATCGACGGGGCTGTAGTGGTGTGGGTCAAAGGAATTAACATGGTCAACACAAACCAATATGGTCATGAAGAAGGCATGACAACACCTCTTCCCCTTTGGGAGGCTGAAAAAATTTGGCTTGGGCCCTAAGATCCTCAAAAAGTTATACAGCTGCACCACTGAGAGCATCTTGACTGACTGCATCACCGCTTGATATGGCAACTGCATTGCACCCGACTGCAAGGCACGACAGAGGGTAGTGCGTATGGCCCAGCACATCACTGGGGCTGAGCTCCCTGCCATCCAGGACCTCTATACCAGGCGGTGTCAGAGGAAGGCCCTAAAAATTGTCAAAGACTCCAGCCAGCCAGCCAAGTCATAGACTGTTCTCTATGCTACAGCACAGCATGTGGTACCGATACACCAAGTCTGGAACCAACAGGACCCTGAACAGTTTCTACCCCCAAACCATAAGACGGCTAAAAATGTAACCAAATAGCAACCCAGTCTATCTGCATTGACCATTTTTGCCTCACATGCTGATACTGTTTATTATCCATCCTGTTGCCATATACCCCTACCTATATGTACGTACAGTATCTACAGTGCATTTGGAAAGTATTTAGACCTCTTGACTTTTTCCACATTCTGTTACGTTACAGCCTTTTTCTAAAATGTATAAATTTTTCCCCAGCAATCTACACACAATACCCTATAGTGACAAAGCAAAAACAGGGTTTTTAGAAATGTTTGCAAACATAAATAAAAAACACATACCTTATTTACATAAGTATTCAGACCCTTTGAGATTTGAGATTTGAAATTGAGCTCAGGTGCATCCTGTTTCCATTGATCATCCTTGAGATGTTTCTACAACTTGATTGGAGTCCACCTGTGGTCAATTCAGTTAATTTGACATGATTTGGAAAGACACACACCTGTCTATATAAGATCCCATAGTTAACAGTGCGTGTCAGAGCAAAAACTAAGCGATGAGGTCGAAGGAATTGTCAGTAGAGCTCAGAGACACTGATCTGTCGATGCACTGATCTGGGGAGGGGTACCAAAACATGTCTGCAGTATTGATAGTTCCCAAGAACACAGTGGCCTCCAAAATTCTTAAATGGAAGAAGTTTGGAACCACCAAGACTCTTCCTAGAGCTGGCTGCCCGGCCAAACTGAGCAATCGGGGGTCAGGGAGGTCACCAAGAACCCGATGGTCACTCTGACAGAGCTCCAGAGTTCCTCTGTGGAGATGGGAGAACATTCCAGAAGGACAACCATCTCTGCGGCACTCCACTAATCAGGCGAGTGGCCAGACGGCAGCCACTCCGCAATCAACAAAGTGAGGTAGTCCAGGTGAACAGGCAGTTAACCCGCTGTTCCTAGGCCGTCATTGAAAATAAGAATTTGTTCTTAACTGACTTGCCTGGTTAAATAAAGGTTAAAATATATATATTTTTTAAGTCCAATGGAGCTGCTCGTAATGATGGTAACAGGTGGGTATAATGACGGGTAGCCTGACGCCCTTGAGCGCGAGGTTGGGGGAGCGGGAGCAGGTGTGACAAGGGTAGCTTTTCGAGGTGCATGCCCATGGACTGGGAGCACAGCCTCAGGAGCACACATAGCCTGTTGGAGAAGAGATGCACGCTTGTTCTTGCTTGCTGAATGTAAAATAGGCTACAGCATTAAGAATGGGAAGGGAGTTGGAAAGGAAAGCCCATATTTTCCTATAGTACTGTAGGCCTTTCTCTATAAGCTCTTAGATCGCAATCTACCAAGTTAACGTATGAATTTAAAAGATGGTCATAAAATGTGTCATTTAGTCATTTGATTTTCAATTTTAGGACCTTTTGTAGGTAAAATATATATATATATACAGTGGGGCAAAAAAGTATTTAGTCAGCCACCAATTGTGCAAGTTCTCCCACTTAACAAGATGATAGAGGCCTGTAATTTTCATCATAGGTACACTTCAACTATGACAGACAAAATTAGAAAAAAAATCCAGAAAATCACATTGTAGAATTTATTTGCAAATCATGGTGGAAAATAAGTATTTGGTCAATAACAAAAGTTTATCTCAATACTTTATTATATACCCTTTGTTGGCAATGACAGAGGTCAAACGTTTTCTGTAAGTCTTCACAAGTTTTTCACACACTGTTCCTGGTATTTTGGCCCATTCCTCCATGCAGATCTCCTCTTAGATCAGTGATGTTTTGGGGCTGTTGCTGGGCAACATGGACTTTCAACTCCCTCCAAAGATTTTCTATGGGGTTGAGATTTGGAGACTGGCTAGGCCACTCCAGGACCTTGAAATGCTTCTTACGAAGCCACTCCTTCGTTGCCCGGGCGGTGTGTTTGGGATCATTGTCATGCTGAAAGACGCAGCCATGTTTCATCTTCAATGCCCTTGCTGATGGAAGGAGGTTTTCACTCAAAATCTCACGATACATGGCCCCATTCATTCTTTCCTTTACACGAATCAGTCGTCCTGGTCCCTTTGCAGAAAAACAGCCCCAACGCATGATGTTTCCACCCCCATGCTTCACAGTAGGTATGGTGTTCTTTGGATGCAACTCAGCATTCTTTGTCCTCCAAACACGACGAGTTGAGTTTTTGCCAAAAAGGTATATTTTGGTTTCATCTGACCATATGACATTCTCGCAATCTTCTTCTGGATCATCCAAATGCTCTCTAGCAAACTTCAGACGGGCCTGGACATGTACTGGCTTAAAGACTATCAGAAAGAATGTTGGTACTTATTTATTTTGATCCAAAATCCTTGCTGGACTCTTTCATTCAGTTTCTTCTTCATATCAGCAAAGAAGGACTCTATGTTTCAGAACTCTCTTTATATGGAGGGTCTATCACTCTTTCACACTGTGGTAAAAAAAGCCAGTTTCTTGTTTAGAATTATTTATTTCTGTTTTTAGAGGGAGAGAATCCAAAATCCCACCGTGCCTATTTTTTGAAAACCATTCACACCTCCATTAATTTACGAAAAGGTAGTAAATTTGTGCCACAGTTTAGACTACCAATAGTTTAGCGTTCTAACTCCCCCTTGTGATTGTGTAGTGCAATGACAGAATGACAAAATTTACTACAATCTGCCGCCAAACAAACGTTTGCGGCATAAGCTCAAACCTTTTAACAGAATAACCACTGTATGTTCAGCGTTTATCCCAAAACCCATTCTTTCCCCATTCATTTCCTCCATATGAATGGATGAAGGAACTAGAAGTAACTAATTTCAGGGTTTGGAACTACATAAGCTGGCACGCTCTAGGCCTATAACGTCAGCTAGTACGAGTTAAATAGATGAAAAGGCAATTGCGTTTAAAGTTTAAGTGAAAGAGGATGTTAATGTGCCTATAGTGTACGTTTTTCCACCTGTAGCTAGTGAAGTTTGCTAGCTAGCACTAGCACTTGATGGGTCAACTAAATGTTTCAAATGCAATTCCAACATCAACTGCCTAGCTAGCTACTGTAGTTACCTGACTCATTAGCCATTTTCTTTCATAATATAGCTGCCATTGTTACTGTAGCATGCACATCTTCCTATTTTCACAACTTTCACAAATGCTGTTGTGATGATTTTTATTGTGAAATTATATTTGCTTCCATTTAGTTAAAAAATACGTGCTTTTTTTGGCAAATTGTTATTATAATAATGCATATGTTTTATATTTGGACGTGGTCCAATTTTCACGACAATTTGTTGTCTTGTCTAAATAAACACACCCTAAATACATCTGTTTTGCCCATGTTTCTCGGAGATCCTGAATGGTTTAGGGATCATCTCAACTCTGTGGTATTAAGCACTGTTTTATAACACCTACAAATAATGTCTCTTTACTTTAAGTTGTCTGTGCACACCTGAACGGCATAGGACATGTTCATGACGCCCATCATTCTATTCAATGTAATTATGTGACACAGACTTTGGTAAATTATATAACGCCCTGTTATAACTTGTATGTAGACACTTATGTACTCATAACTATTTAAAACTACTTATGACATTGTGAATAAGAATTTGTTCTTAACTGACTTGCCTAGTTAAATACATTACTGTTGGAATGTGTTATATGGCTGTTATGGCTTTGTTAATGCATGAATAAGGACACCTACAATAGAATGTTTTACCAAATAATCCCTTAACCTGTCTGCCATAGAAATACAACTGATGTTCAGTTGATGTGTTCTTTCCAGGACATAGATAAACCATAGTAGAAGTAAATGCTATAGATCTGATCTCTCTATTTGTTTTCTCAACCCGTGCCGAACAGATTGATCTGAAGATGACGGAAGGCAGACACTCAGATCAACAGCAACACACACATGCACGGACAAACCCACACAAACACGCACACGCAGACACACAAACATACGCAGCCAGGAATAGTCACCACATTGGCAGCTCATCTGTGGCAGCGACGCTGAAAGCCCTGCAAGGGGTGATCTTTCAGGTTAATCTGATCACGACTGATTCCTCCATACATTTGCATTAGCCACAGATCAATACATCTTTATCTTTTCCTGGGTGGTGATTGGAGGGTGCGATAAAGTCCTGTCTCCTGGGATACCAGACACACTTGTGGAAAGAGGCTGTATAGAAGGCTAAGAGGCTACTCTTCCTCTCTGGTTGGGGGTAGATTGGATCACTATTGATGTTAGTTTGCCACTCTGAATGGATTATATATTGTACTTTTTGAGAACACTTGTGCGAGTGTTTAATCGTGTGTGTGTGTGTGTGTGTGTGTGTGTGTGTGTGTGTGTGTGTGTGTGTGTGTGTGTGTGTGTGTGTGTGTGTGTGTGCGCGCGCATGTGCGTGTTTGGGTGAGAACGAAAAGTGGATTTTCTGAGAAAAGACAGGACAAGACTAATGTGAGGTCAATACATTTCAAATCCAGAAACAACCCTGTATAATGAACTGATGTAATGGGTGCCACAGATGACAGGTAGAGAGACAATAGAGGAGGAGGGGAGAGGGGAAGAAAGAGAAAGAGAGAGGGAGGACAGAAAAATAAGAGGGAGAGAGAACTATTCTCCTCTAAGAAGTCCATCACCACTGTAAAACTCCATCTATAATTCATATGAATACATAATTCATTCTGTTTCAGAACCAAAAATGGCACATTGGAAAATCAATAAATTCCCTGTGTGTAAGGTGCTTTGCTTTGGCTATGTTTTGGGGAGGTTTTCCAACACACATGGAAAGAGATGAACTGTATAGGAAGCTCTGGGACAGGTGGTCTGGATACTGGACAGCCAATAAATTGGCAGATGCAAACAGATAATCTTTAGCGGACAACTTGAGGGCTCAAACAAAAGAAAGGCTTTACGATTTTCTTCATACTGGTGAACCAGTGTTTGGGTTTTGTGGTTGCAACATTAACAGTCCCTTATCTCTGGTATAGTTTGGCATGCATCATTCAAGACGAAGTTAAATTGTGTGCAGCACAATGGACATACAATGCACAATGTCTCAGTAGGACATCAGGAGACCAGAGGAGTCTCAAGTTAAATTTAATAAACATGTTCTTAATTGCAGCCCACCAGAGTAGGCTATTACCCAGACGAAAACAGAAATAGTATATATAAATGGCCTAAAGTTATCCTCAGCCTTTTCCCTCATTGCTAGGCTATTTGATGTGTAATTTTTATTAACAGGTTTATAAATAGCAGCTTGAATAACTTCTAAAGCAGAAAATCAAATAGCATAATAAAGAACAACAATAAACATATATTTGTTAAAGCTAGATATAAACACAGCAAAAAAAGAAACTGTAAATAATAATTAGTAAAAATCTAAATAACTTCACATATTTTCATTGTAAAGGGTTTAAACACTGTTTCCCATGCTTGGTCAATGAAACATAAACAATTAATGAACATACACCTGTGGAACGGTCGTTAAGACACAAACAGCTTACAGACTGTAGGCAAATAAGGGTACAGTTATGAAAACCTAGGACACTAAAGAGGCCTTTCTACTGACTCTGAAAACACCAAAAGAAAGATGCCCAGGGTTCCTGCTCATCTGCGTGAACGTGCCTTAGGCATGCTACAAGGAGGCATGAGGACTGCAGATGTGGCCAGGGCAATAAATTGCAATGTCAGTACTGTGAGACGCCTAAGAAAGTGCTATTTGGAGGTGGAGGGTCCGTCACGGTCTGGGGCGGTGTGTCACAGCATCATCGGACTGAGCTTGTTGACATTGCAGGCAATCTCAATGCTGTGTGTTACAGGGGAGACATCCTCCTCCCTCATGTGTTACCCTTCCTGCAGGCTCATCCAAATCAAATGAAATTGTATTGGTCAAATATACATGGTTAGCAGATTTTAATGCGAGTGTCGCAAAATGCTTGTGCATCTGGTTCCGACCATGCAGTAGTATCTAACAAGTAATCCAACAATTTCACAACAACTACCTTATGCACACAAGTATAAAGGAATGAACAAGAATATATATGTATATACGTGGATGAGCGATGGCCGTGTGGCATAGGCAAGATGCTGTGGATTGTATAGACATATGTATATCATATCGTACCGAATATACATATAAGATGAGTAATGTAGGGTGTGTAAACATTACACGTATAACGTGGCATTGTTTAAAGTGACTAGTGATACATTTATTACATCCAATTTTTTATTATTAAAGTTGCTAGAGATTTGAGTCAGTATGTTGGCAGCAGCCACTCAATGTTAGTGATGGCTGTTTAACAGTCTGATGGCCTTGAGATAGAAGCTGTCTTTCAGTCCCTCGGTCCCAGCTTTGATGCACCTGTACTGACCTCGCCTTCTGGATGATAGAGGGGTGAACAGGCAGTGGCTCGGGTGGTTGTTGTCCTTGATGATCTTTTTGGCCTTCCTGTGACATCGGGTGGTGTAGGTGTCCTGGAGGGCAGGTAGTTTGCCCCCGGTGATGCGTTGTGCAGACCTCACTACCCTCTGGAGAGCCTTGTGGTTGTGGGCGGCGCAGTTGCCGTACCAGGCGGTGATACAGCCCGACAGGATGCTCTTGATTGTGCATCTGTAAAAGTGTGTGAGTGTTTTAGGTGAAAAAACACATTTCTTCAGTCTCCTGAGGTAAAAGAGGCGCTGTTGCGCCTCTGTGTTATCTGTGTGGGTGGACTATTTCAGTTTGTCGGTGATGTGTACGCCGAGGAACTTAAAACTTTCCACTTTCTCCACTACTATCCCGTCGATCCACTACTATCCCGTCGATGTGGATAGAGGGGTGCTTCCTCTGCTGTTTCCTGAAGTCCACGATCATCTCCGTTGTTTTGTTGACGTTGAGTGTGAGGTTATTTTCCTGACACCACCCTCTGAGGGTCCTCACCTCCTCCCTGTAGGGCGTCTCGTGGTTGTTGGTAATCAAGTCTACCACTGTAGTGTCGTCTGCAAACTTGATGATTGAGTTGGAAGCATGCATGGTCATGCAGTAATGGGTGAACAGGGAGTACAGGAGGGGGCTGAGAACACACCCTTTGTGGGACCCCAGTGTTGAGGATCAGCGGGGTGGAGATGTTGTTTCCTACCCTCACTACCTGGGGGCAGCCCGTCTGAAAGTCCAAGACCCAGTTGCACAGGGCGGGGTTGAGACCCAGGGTCTCGAGCTTAATGACGAGTTTGGAGGGTACTATGGTGTTAAATGCTGAGCTGTAATCGATGAACAGCATTCTTACATCGTTATTCCTCTTGTCCAGATGGGTTAGAGCAGTGTGCAGTTTGATTGCGTCGTCTGTGGACCTATTGGGGCTGTAAGCGAATTGATGTGGGTCTAGGGTGTCAGCTAGGGTGGAGGTGATATGATCCTTGACTAGTCTCTCAAAGCACTTCATGATGACGGAAGTGAGTGTTACTGGGGATAGTCATTTAGCTTAGTTAGCTTTCTTTGGAACAGGAACAATGGTGGCCCTCTTGAAGCATGTGGGACCAGCAGACTGGGATATGGATTGATTGAATATGTCTGTAGACACACCAGCCAGCTGGTCTGCGCATGCTCTGAGGATGCGGCTAGGGAAGCCATCTGGGCCGGCAGCCTTGCAAGGGTTAACCCATTTAAATGTGTTGGCTGCATTGAAGGAGAGCCTGCAGGTTTTGGTAGCGGGCTGTATCAGTGGCACTGTATTGTCCTCAAAGCAAGTAAAGAAGTTGTTTAGTTTGTCTGGGAGCGTCGGTGTCCACGACGGGGCTGGTTTTCTTTTTGTAATCTGTGATTGACTGTAGACCCTGCCACATACGTGTCGTGTCTGAGCCATTGAATTGTGACTCTATTTTGTCTCTATACAGACGTTTAGCTTGTTTGATTGCCTTGCGGAGGGAATAGCTACACTGTTTGTATTCGGTCATGTTTCCGGTTGACTTGCCATCAATCTCGCTTTCAGTTTTGCGCGAATGCTGCCATCAATCCCCGGTTTCTGGTTAGGGAAGGTTTTAATAGTCACCGTGGGTACAACATCACCGATGCACTTGCTATCCGGAACATATCGCAGTCCACGTGATCGAAGCAATCTTGAAGTGTGGAATCAGATTGGTCGGACCAGCATTGAACAGACCTAGGCACGGTCGTTTCCAGCATTGCATTGAACAGACCTAGGCACGGGCGTTTCCTGTTTAAGTTTCTGTCTATAGGCTGGGAGCAACAAAATTGAGTCGTGGTCAGATTTGCCGAAAGGAGGGCGAGGGAGGGCTTTGTATGCGTCACGGAAGTTAGAGTAGCAATGATCCAGAATGCTGCCAGCCCGGGTAGCGCATTCGATATGCTGATAAACTTTAGGGAGCCTTGTTTTCAGATTAGCTTTGTTAAAATCCCCAGCTACAATAAATGCAGCCTCAGGATATATGTTTTCCAGTTTACATAGAGTCCAATGAAGTTATTTCATGGCCGTCAAGGTGTCTGCATGGGGGGATATACACGGCTGTGATTATAATCGAAGAGAATTCTCTTGGTAGATAATGCAGTTGGCATTTGATTGTAAGGAATTCTAGGTCAGGTGAACAAAAGGACTTGAGTTCCTGTATGTTGTTATGATCACACCACGACTTGTCAATCATAAGGCATACACCCCCATCTTTCTTCTTACCGAAGAGATGTTTGTTTTTGTCAGCAAGATGCGTGAAGAAACCGGTTGGCTGTACCGACTCTGTTAACGCATCCCAAGTGAGCCATGTTTCTGTGAAACAGAGAATGTTCCAATCCCTGATGTCTCTCTGGAAGGCAACCCTTGCTCGAATTTCGTCTACCTTGTTGTCAAGAGACTGGACATTGGCGAGTAGTATGCTCGGGAGCGGTGGGCGATGTGCCCGTCTACGGAGCCTGACCAGAAGACCTCTCCGTCTGCCGCTTCTGCGGCGCCATTGTTTTGGGTCGCCTACTGGGATCCAATCCATTGTCCTGGGTGGTGGTCCAAACAGAGGATCCGCTTTGGGAAAGTCGTTTTCCTGGTTGTAAAGTTGATGTTGCTCTTATATCAATAGTTCATCCCGGCTGTATGTAATAAAAGTATAAAAGTAAAAGAAATAATACATAAAAAAATTAAATACAGCATAGTTTCCTGAGAACGCGAAGCGAGGCGACCATCTTTGTCGGCGCCAGCCATACTGACATGACCCTCCAGCATGACAATGTCACCTACCATTCTGCTCGTTCTGTGGGTGATTTCCTGCAAGACAGGAATGTCAGTGTTCTGCCATGGCCAGCGATGAGCCCGGATCTCATTCCCATTGAGCACGTCTGGGACCTGTTGGATCGACGGGCGAGGGCTAGGGCCATTCCCCCCCAGAAATGTCGGGGAACTTGCAGGTGCCTTGGTGGAAGAGTGAGGTAACATCTCACAGCAAGAACTAGCAAATCTGTTGCAGTCCATGAGGAGGAGATGCACTGCAGTACTTAATGCAGCTGGTGGCCACACCAGATACTGACTGTTACTTTTGATTTTGACCCCCTCTTTCTTCAGGGACACATTATTCCATTTCTGTTAGTCACATGTCTGTGGAACTTGTTCAGTTCATGTCTCGGTTGTTGAATCTTTTTATGTTCATGCAAATATTTACTTACACATGTTAAGTTTGCTGAAAACAAACGCAGTTGACAGTGAGAGGACGTTTCTTTTTTTGCTGAGTTTCTGTATTTTGCATGGGCTGCGTCTCAATCCACCACATCCACTGATATCACCTTTCCACGTCTGCAGTGAAAGGTGACACAGCAACAGAGATGTTTTTCAGATCATGAGACATCCCGAAAATTGATCTTTTCACAAAAACGTCTGCAGCATGTGAAGTGTTTAGCCTATACATTATTTTGACCCCTCTATGGAAAGGTGAGTCTCTCACGAACACATGCATGTCCTCTGAAGGACGCCCAGTACCAGTAAAACAATGAATGGAACTATATATGGAAGTTGTTTAGTGCCAAATATTTTTTTATATGCATTGTTAATACCTAAAGTGGTCCAATAGCTAAGTGATCCGTGGTGTGACCCCTCCGCAGTAGGCTGTACTGCGTAATGAAACAAGGTATACAGAGGTAAATAAGAGTTATAACATGGATAATAATTCATTTAAAAAATTCTAGGGTTGATACATTTTCTGTTAGGGCAAATCAAGTCTTACATTTTAAAGTGGAAATAAAATTTTAGAAACCCTTTTAAACCCTAAATACACCACAAGTTTGCATTTCCTGCTTTGCAGAAAAATTCACAGCAGAAAAAGAGTGATCAAATCAAGCTCCAACGTTTGTAGTAAGCTAGTGTTTTGAGAGTGGACTGCCTGTATTATTTGGCATTAATACTGGTTTTTACAAAAAAAAAACGTTCTATCCGAGCGCAAGGACGGTTCATGTCATGCAGGTTCAGGTAGGCTACACCGGACAATACATTTTTTCCCCCCTGGCACCACAGGATCATTGATTCGATAGGCAGCCACATAGACATGTCACGTATTCAGGTGAAAAATCTGTTGAGGCACTTAACCCTAATTGCTCCTTTAAGTCGCTCTGGATAAGAGCGTCTGCTAAAAAACTGTTCATAATGCAATTAGCCATATCTGCCAGGCTCCGCCTTGTGATTGATGGCCCGAAGGATTAGTATGTATATTATGCACTCCGATAATTGCATTTAGTGTGTGTGTCCATGCATATTAGCTAGGGAAGCAAGGTAGAATGAGGACATAGGCATAAGGCTTTGCGTGTGAAATCTACAGTGCAAGCTGTGAATGTATGACTCGCCATTCTTAGTGTAGGCCTGTATTATAATCACAGACCAGGTGATAAGGAAGGACACGATGTCTTGTTAAGTTATGTGTTCCCAGTGGATTCAGCCTATTAGATCAAGTGTATCAAAATCACGACGCAACACTTGCAGTAATGTGAATTATACGAGGAATCATTCACCTTGTCTCCCTCTCTCTTCCTCTCTCGCTCTCTCTCCCTCTCTCTTTCACGACCCCCCTCTCTCGATACCACTCACTCCCTCTAATCATCTCTCTCTCCCCCTTTACTCGCTTCAGCTCATCCATTTCTACCTGTCGATCATCTATGACCTACTTTGAGACAGATTTCCCTGCTGTATTGTGCGTCATGTTACTAGGCGTGAGAATAAGCCCTTATCCGTCACAGATGTATCCACATCATCTAACTGACTGGCATCAACCAACCTCTGTATTCATTGTGCATTAATTACGTTAATTGCTGCTGCACTTCCTATCTACCCCGGCTGATTCATGCTTGCCCACAAATGTACGCTCACGCTCACGCACACATACACACACACACACACTATCTCCTCTAAACCGCCTAGCAATACATTAACACACTGCTCCATTTCGAGGTTGAGGAAGATGCGAGACACTTCAGAAATGTGATTCCCACAAGCAAATGAATGTTTGCATTAATGATTATAAGCAAAGGACAAACACACCAGGAAAACTACACAGAGACATGTGCACTGGAGTCCATTAAACAGGTCTAACTTTGCAATGTCATACGACATGGCAGATACAACTCTCTCCCTGGGGTGAGCGTGGCTCCGTTTGCCCTTTCAGAATGAGACTGGTTGATGTATTCTACTGGGAGATGTGACACAGAAAAACGTGTGGTGAAAAAAGAGACTATTTTGGTATCGGACTGACTGATCAGCCCGTGTTCAGGCTGTGTTTAGTTGGGTGAACAAATTGTCGAAGAAAGCCAGTGTGCATTTTTTGTTTTCGCCTGGAAGCTGCCTCTTTATGGTGGCCTGAGTCTCATCATGCGAGTGTAATGCCCCCCGACCCCTCTTCTCTCTGTATGTGTGTGAGCCTGAACGAGGAGGAACAGAAACACCACGTAACAGTTGGAGAAGGGGGGGGGGGGTGTTAGAAAGAGAGAGAGAGACCTATCTGCCATTTACATGTGATGATGTGACTCACATGTTTGTATATTTGTATTTGCGTGTGTGGGGGTGGACTGGAGAAGTGGTTGGGGTAGGAGCAAAATAGATCTTTTTAGTGAACGTGTGCGTATAGGGGATTTAGTGTGCGTGTATGGGGCGTGTAGTGTGTGTGTGTGAGGGGGGTAGTGTGCAGGTATGGGAGGGTTGCGTGTGTGTGTGTGTGTGTGTGTGTGTGTGTGTGTGTGTGTGTGTGTGTGTGTGTGTGTGTGTGTGTGTGTGTGTGTGTGTGTGTGTGTGTGTCTTTTGTTGGTGTGTTAGAGAGAGAGAGGCAGGGGGGGAGATGTGGATAGAGGAAGCTATGCATTTTGAATATAGCTATTTTGTATTTTTATTAGTGAGCCAGAACATGGCCTGCAGCACAGTCGTGTTCTGGTGTTCTGCATCGGAGTACTAGACATTCATTCAGAATCAACATTCATGCATTCAGTGTCTGCAGACACTGCTGATCTCCTGCTAACTAGTCCAAAAGGCATAATTCATGCTGCATCTTCGCTCTCTTCGTCGCTCTCTCCTCTCATGTCTTTTCCCTCTCTGAATGGGATCATCCCCGCAACACAGCTCTGTTCGGGTTTTGTCATATTTTGTATCTATTCCTTCTCATTAGTCCTCACAGTAGTGCAATGAGAGAGAGACAGAGGATACAGAAATACAGAGAGAGAGAGGGTCTGTCTATCCTGCCTCCCAGCTGAAGACAGGGTGAACCCCCTGCTGTTTGCCATTACAAGCTGTTTAATATGAACCAATTACTATTTAAGAAGAAAATTAAGCATGATTTGATTAAAGATTACAGTGCAGATTTAGATTTTTTTCCTTCATGAGAAAAGGAAAACAGGGGTGGGTTGAAATAAGTGAATTACATTGTACTTTACCTAAATCATGAAACATGATTTAGCCAGAGAGTTTGCCTGTCTGATCCATAACTAAACGTACCTCTCAGTCCTATCCCTATCCAAACACCTGAAACACAACCAGACACACTGATGGACAGAACACCAGTGAAATCACAGACTGTATGTAAGATGAATATATTGATATATTATAAATCATATCATGAATAACATGATGTTACGTTCCCCAGTTCCTGTGTTGTGGTTTGTGTATTTGTATGTACAGTATGTGTGTGTTTCAGGATGGCTTCCTGAATTCCCCCAAGCAGCTGATTGGTCGGACCCCAGTGCCAATTGGAGCGGACCCTGCCCTCTCGTCAGAGGACGCAGCTGTCTTCAATTACCGACGCCTTCTGAAGCTATATAAGCCAGTGTTCTGTTGAGTGTCCTGTGTTGATTGTTGCTGGGGAGCTAATGGGTCAATTCTGTGTTAGCTGTTGCTCAGAGTTTTGTGAAGTATTGTGTAGCTGCGGCTTCTGAGGTATGTGTGTGCCAATAGGATGCAGTGGTTTTAATTATTGAAATTGTTTTTGTTCTGTTTTTGTTCCCAGGGGGGAAGGGGAAGGCACCTTGGGAGTGCTTAGGCAAGAGGCCTGCGGGCATACATATACCCGTAGTATATTCACTGTCTAGGCACACTAAGTAAGACCTGGGCGGACCACCCTCTGTATTTTGGTTAGGGCACCAGGTGGTGCTAAATTAGGTAAGTAGTGGGTATGCAGGTAAGGTAGGAGAGGGGGCTTTGATATTTACTTTCTTTGCTTTGGTTCCGTCCAGCCCCTTTTCCCCATATTACCGTGTGACGGAATAAATTCCTTGTAAACGGTACCACTCTCTCTGCCTTTGTCATCCTTACTCACACCTACAACCCCATACCTCTTTCACTCCACGGGGAGTTGACTTGAAGCAGGGTGTTGCGTTCCCTCTTCCTAGAGGCGTACGTAACACATAATGAAATACACCTCAAATACTGAGTCAGACCTGACAAACTCGACACAATGCACGCACAGTTGCTGTGTAAATTGACAGTCGCAGAGTAAACACAACCCGTTGGAAAGGAACGACGTAATCGGAGATGCACTTTGAGACATAACTTTCAGCCAAAACAAAACCACTACAGTGCTGTACTCTACTACTGAGACAGAGATGCCAAGTCGTACTGAGATAAGACAGTAATTAGATCCATAGAGACAGACAGACACTGACGCACATACGCTCGCACACACACAAACACACATACACGCACGCACACATATACGCACGCACACAGTCACACCCACACATACACATACACGGACGCACACGCACGCACACATACACGTACGCACACACTCACACACGTTCTGAGATGGTTAGACGCTGATGCTCTTTGACAGGCCTATTTCCCAAGATTCACCACTTCACACTGTCATTTGTCACTAAGAGCTGTTCAATTAGTGAACAATTCCAATCAGGAGAGTCATTTGGTTTTTAGAGCAAGGGGGAGAGAAAGAGAAAGTGAATGGGCGTGCTGCTGTTTTGCAGTAGTGGATTCAGATCAGAAACACTGCAAGCACTTACTGTAGGAGGAGAAGACAATCAAATCAAATCAATCGGATTTGTCACATGTGCCAAATACAACAATAAATTATCAAGGTCACAATAAATTATCAAGGTCACCCCCTCTCCTAGGGAGGGTGACATTTTGCATGTTTGTATGCTGTTCTTTGTATGACATTTTAATATTTGATAATTAACCAATGGTATTAGGCCACTCTTGGCCATGATTACAGACACCTGTGTCTTTTGACACTATATAAACGAGTCATCCCGCAGTGTTTGTGATTATACCCTGATGAAGACAGCTTGTCAAAACGTTGGTATTACATTTTTGCATCTGAGATCCTAGAGTGTGCGGCTCTCTTTTATTTTCAAGTTTCTACTCCGCTAGCCAGCACCTCGTCTTAATAGGTGTGCTTTTCTTTTTCTTATAGAAGCTGTTAAGGAACCTTTAGGACCTAGACTTTGCTCTCCGGTACCGCTTGCCGTGCAGTAGCAGAGAAAACAGTCTATGACTGGGGTGGCTGGAGTCTTTGACCATTTTATGGGTGTGTGTGTGTGTGTGTGCGTGCGTGCATGTGTGTGCGTGTGTGTGTGGGTGTGTGTTTGTGTGTGTGTGTGTGTGCGTGTGTGTGCGTGTGTGCGCACTAAGTATTTGTGTGGGAACACTAACACTTAACACAAAGGGCTTCTTGTTCCCAGGAGAAAAGAAGTGACAATCAGGTAAAGCCTCTTTTTCCATCTGCTAGTGGTTTTCTCTCCCTCTTAATCAGCACCTCTTCATTCCCTTTCAACATGTTATCCTCTAGTCCTGTGTGTGTGTGTGTGTGTGTGTGTGTGTGTGTGTGTGTGTGTGTGTGTGTGTGTGTGTGTGTGTGTGTGTGTGTGTGTGTGTGTGTGTAAAGCCTCTTTTTTTCCATCTGCTATTTTTCTCTCCCTGTGTGTATCCTCTAGTCCTGTGTGTGTGTGTGTGTGTGTGTGTGTGTGTGTGTGTGTGTGTGTGTGTGTGTGTGTGTGTGTATGTGGTGTGTGTGTGCGCGCGTGTGTAAAACCTACCCGAGCACATACGTCTTTATCATGTCATTTGTTCTCTCTCCCAGTTAGTATATTTTTATCCCCCTCTAGTTAAAGAGGTGTGTGAGATATCTGTTAGCCAGTGTGAGATGTGTGAGATGAGATGTAGCCAGTGTCCAGGATTGGCTTTAATTGTGTGTTTGTGGTCTCCGTCTGTGGGGAGAGGATGGATGACAGAGCTGTTGGCTCAGCCAGCTAGCTGTATTATATTTTCACATCATTCCTTTCACTCCTGAGGGCCTCAGCACAACCATAGGCTGAAATAAGCAATCTGCTCAAGTATTGTGGAACTATTCACTTGATACCCCCAGTCGGACAGTGTGATGATAGGTTGCGATGATAGGTTGCCCTGTTATTAAGTGTCTCTCAATAGCTCCATCTTCCCTCTCTATACCAGACACACATAACTCATCCAACTTTTGTTCATCCCCCCCAGCTCCCCAACACAGCCACTCAAATAAATGTAATTTCTGTCAGGCCAAATGTGTCTGGCCTCTCCAGACAATGGCTGTCGGTGGTGAGAGAGGAGATTTCCTTACCTGCCGACCAAACCGGGAGACGGGGGAAGGGGGAGGGAGGAGAGGAAAAGGAGAAACATAATCTCCTTTTAACAGCCAGTGAGTCACCACGTTAGGAGGGTTTGTTTTCCGCTGTTTTCTCCTGAGCCAGCCGCTCCTCAGAGGGGAAAAGCAGTCTTTCTGACCCTTCAATGAAAGGGTCTGTGGTTCCCACAGCACAGTATTGCACGGCCAAATAGAAACACAACGGCACACACACACACACACACACACACACAAAAGTATAGAGACACGCACGCGCACACACACACACACACACACACACACACACACACACACACACACACACACACACACACACACACACACACACACACAAAAGTATAGAGGCATGCACACACACACGGCACGCTCTCACACACACATACTCACTTACTTCCCCTACCCACTCTCTTCCACCAAAAGATAATCTCTGTAAAATGTGAAAAATAAGGGTCCATTCATAGCACGTCTCCCTTTTGATAGGCAGTAGTTCCTCTCTCCTGTGAGTTATTCATAGACAAAAGACACAAGGAGAAAAGAGCAGCTGAAGGCATGAGGCTGGACAGAACACACACCTGGGGTTTGGTATTGCAGCAGACTAGTAAGTGCTGATCAGTTTTGTCTTTTAGACCATAATAAATCAGATGATATGGACAGGCAGGATATGATCCTAGATCAGCTACTCAGAGGTGAGTTGTGACTACAGGCCCAGGAGTTCTAGAGACACACAGGGCCAGAGAACCAGAGATTCTTATCAAAAGTATGGCACAGAAAGACAGAAGTACAAAAACACCTGAAGAACAAGAGAGAGACCACTAAAAAAAGTTCTGTTGTCAATGAATGATTATAAATGACTTAATGATGCCCTATTACAGAGCACTGATTAACAAACAGCCACCTCCTTCAAAGCAAGGCAAAGACACAGAGAGGGCAAATAGGTGTTCTCTCAATCACTGTCTTTTGCCTCTTTTTTAGGCAGTTAAAGAGAGAGAAAGAAAGAGAGAGAGGGAGAGAGAGAGAGAGAGAGAGAGAGAGAGAGAGCAAGAGAGCGAGAGAGAGAGAGTGTGAGCTTCAACGTGATCTATGACATCACTCCCCCATATCTATCAAATTAAATGTCCTTGATTCCACAGGCTCTCTCTATTGTGTCGGCTCCCACATTATCCAGCAGAAACGTATCTCCATCATTTCACTGATCTTCATCAGGAGTTACAGGCTTGGCTTTCAACCTACCACTCCCTCTCTATTCTCCTTATAGGGAATCAGCCAGGCTGTGATCGGGGTTGTGAGGTCCTTTAGACTGAGAACATAATGAAAAGACCAATGAATGACATGTGACATTTCACATTCCGAATGTTGCGGTGTCATTTCCTGCTTCATCAGAAATATCTCCTCTACATTTTCACTCTCCAACACGTCCGTTTCCTTCAAATACAATTGAGGCTAAGTCGTGGTTGGAGGGCATTTTAAATGAACTTCTCGGAGAGTGCGGGGGGGGGGATTCTTCTTGGGAAATGAAATTGCAGTCACTCCCTGGCCTTTCAGTGATGTGATGTGGCTGAGTGCATATTAATGGCCGGAGACACGTGCTGCGTGTGCTTCTGCACTGGGGGTTTAGTAACACGAACAGAGCCACATTCTGACGACAAGAGTTCACTCAAATGTTCCTCGTTATATGGCCTCTCCCTGTCTTTCTATCTCTCTCTCTGTCCATCTTTCTCTCTCTCCTCCTGCTCTCTCTCTCTCTCTCTCTCTCTTTTTTTCTCTTCATTAATCTCACTCTTTTTCTATTTCCCTCTCTCCCCTTTTCACCCTAACAACAACCAAAACATCCTTGCAATGTTCTCCCATCAGA
Organism: Oncorhynchus nerka; assembly: GCF_034236695.1. Taxonomy (NCBI): domain Eukaryota; kingdom Metazoa; phylum Chordata; class Actinopteri; order Salmoniformes; family Salmonidae; genus Oncorhynchus; species Oncorhynchus nerka. Next base: position 64,218,668 of record NC_088409.1, on the reverse strand, counting down.
TTCTAAATGAGACTCAAGCATTAATTGATGGATCTTTTCCTCAGATCCATTTCGTGTGATGGCACTAACGAGGCTGAAGCATCCAATTAATGGCCGTGTTCCACAGGACCATTTAGGATGGCTTTTGTTGAAATGCATCAGGAATAGGACATGACGTTGCTATTCAGTGAGCCAACTCTCTCCCTGTTGGTTGGATGGATGCATTCATGGGAGGATAACATTCATTTTTCGCTCTGCACTCATTCCTAACGTGACACTTGTATTGTATGTGCTTAAAAAAGGGGGTGGGGGGTACAGAGGGAGCGAGAAAGGGAGAGAGAGAGGATGAGAGAGGAAGAAGAGAGAGAAGAGAGAGAGAGTGGGAAAGAGAAAGGGAGAGAGAGAGGATGAGAGAGGAAGAAGAGAGAGAAGAGAGAGAGAGTGGGAAAGAGAAAGGGAGAGAGAGGATGAGAGAGGAAGAAGAGAGAGAAGAGAGAGAGAGTGGGAAAGAGAAAGGGAGAGAGAGAGGATGAGAGAGGAAGAAGAGAGAGAGAGTGGGAAAGAGAAAGTGAGAGTGAAAGAGAGAGCGTTGAGGGAAGGAGGGAGAGAGATAGACAGAGAGAGAGAGGGAGAGAGATAGACAGAGAGAGACAGAGAGAGAGAGAGCGTTGAGGGAAGGAGAGAGAGAGATAGACAGAGAGAGAGAGATAGACAGAGAGAGAGATAGACAGAGAGAGAGAGGGAGAGAGATAGACAGAGAGAGAGAGAGCATTGAGGGAAGGAGAGAGAGAGAGAGAGAGAGATAGACAGAGAGAGAGAGAGCGTTGAGGGAAGGAGAGGGAGAGATAGACAGAGAGAGAGAGCGTTGATGGAAGGAGAGAGAGAGATAGACAGAGAGAGAGAGATAGACAGAGAGAGAGAGCGTTGAGGGAAGGAGAGAGAGAGATAGACAGAGAGAGAGATAGACAGAGAGAGAGAGCGTTGAGGGAAGGAGAGAGAGAGATAGACAGAGAGAGAGAGAGCGTTGAGGGAAGGAGAGAGAGAGATAGACAGAGAGAGAGAGATAGACAGAGAGAGAGAGAGAGCGTTGAGGGAAGGAGAGAGAGAGATAGACAGAGAGAGAGAGATAGACAGAGAGAGAGAGAGCGTTGAGGGAAGGAGAGAGAGAGATAGACAGAGAGAGAGAGATAGACAGAGAGAGAGATAGACAGAGAGAGAGATAGACAGAGAGAGAGAGGGAGAGAGATAGACAGAGAGAGAGAGAGCGTTGAGGGAAGGAGAGAGAGAGATAGACAGAGAGAGAGAGATAGACAGAGAGAGAGAGAGCGTTGAGGGAAGGAGAGATAGAGAGAGAGAGATAGACAGAGAGAGAGAGAGCGTTGAGGGAAGGAGAGGGAGAGAGAGAGAGATAGACAGAGAGAGAGCGTTGAGGGAAGGAGGATAGACAGAGAGAGATAGACAGAGAGAGAGAGAGCGTTGAGGGAAGGAGAGAGAGATAGACAGAGAGAGATAGACAGAGAGAGAGAGATAGACAGAGAGCGTTGAGAAGCGTTGAGAGGAAGATAGAGAGAGAGATAGACAGAGAGAGAGAGAGCGTTGAGGGAAGGAGAGAGAGAGATAGACAGAGAGAGAGAGATAGACAGAGAGAGAGAGCGTTGAGGGAAGGAGAGAGAGAGAGAGATAGACAGAGAGAGAGAGAGCGTTGAGGGAAGGAGAGAGAGAGATAGACAGAGAGAGATAGACAGAGAGAGAGAGAGCGTTGAGGGAAGGAGAGAGAGAGATAGACAGAGAGAGAGAGAGGGAGAGAGTGATCTTTTGCAGAGCATCTGAGTATCTGAGTATCTGAGCAACACTATTTTCACACCCAAACCATTTTTCTCAAGTTCTCAAGTCCTCCTTGTCCTGTGAAAGAGAGGTGTGAAGGTTTCTTTAGTCTTGTGTCTGTGTGTGTGTGTGTGTGTGTGTGTGTGTGTGTGTGTGTGTGTGTGTGTGTGTGTGTGTGTGTGTGTGTGTGTGTACTCGAGGAAAGGCTTTTTCTCCCTGTTGATAACAAACGTATAATACATACACAGGTACATTATCACACCTTTTCTCACACGTACAGATGCACACCTGCTAATACTGTGGGAATGAGGAAATGCTGGTCTCCCTAGGCAGGCGTGTTGCCTCCCATAATGTAAACAATGTTCCAGCATACATGTCTGCTGACAACACCAGCATCGGTTGGGCAGAGAGGAAGAGGCCAAAATCCACCCAGAGCCTCATCTACACCTGCATTGCTTGCTGTTTGGGGTTTTAGGCTGGGTTTCTGTACAGCACTTTGAGACATCAGCTGATGTAAGAAGGGCTTTATAAATACATTTGATTTGATTTACGAGGGGATTATTTTTCACCAGCACAATTCCTGGCCACATTTTAAACCCCACGCACTTAAACTTGTGATTTGTTGGGTGAGTTGTCTGTCTGAAGACCCTCCCAGAATTGTTTTTCTACCCTTAAGTAGTGTGTGCGTGTGCGTGTGCGTGTGTGTGTGAGTGGTGTAAAATGAGAGAAGGTGATACTCGCGTCTAGCGAGTTGCAGGCACCGAGGCCCAGCGTGATGATTTAATCACGTTTTATGACACCTCGGATGGCTGACCATATGTTGGCTGTCACAAGAGTCAAACACACTTTATCCGTGGTTTTCTCTGGGGCAGGACATTCCCAAAGACCCTGAGAGTTTCAGGAGTTCATAAAGAGTTGTACATTTTGATTTGTTTTATTGTACTGGTATGGATTTCTTTTTACAAAGTTACTGGGCTAATCTGTTCAAAGATGGAGTGACACAAATTTAAATGGAATATATACAGTGCCTTGCGAAAGTATTCGGCCCACTTGAACTTTGCGACCTTTTGCCACATTTCAGGCTTCAAACATAAAGATATAAAACTGTATTTTTTTGTGAAGAATCAACAACAAGCGGGACACAATCATGAAGTGGAACGACATTTATTGGATATTTCAAACTTTTTTTAACAAATCAAAAACTGAAAAATTGGGCGTGCAAAATTATTCAGCCCCTTTACTTTCAGTGCAGCAAACTCTCTCCAGAAGTTCAGTGAGGATCTCTGAATGATCCAATGTTGACCTAAATGACTAGTGATGATAAATACAATCCACCTGTGTGTAATCAAGTCTCCGTATAAATGCACCTGCACTGTGATAGTCTCAGAGGTCCGTTAAAAGCTCAGAGAGCATCATGAAGAACAAGGAACACACCAGGCAGGTCCGAGATACTGTTGTGAAGAAGTTTAAAGCCGGATTTGGATACAAAAAGATTTCCCAAGCTTTAAACATCCCAAGGAGCACTGTGCAAGCGATAATATTGAAATGGAAGGAGTATCAGACCACTGCAAATCTACCAAGACCTGGCCGTCCCTCTAAACTTTCAGCTCATACAAGGAGAAGACTGATCAGAGATGCAGCCAAGAGGCCCATGATCACTCTGGATGAACTGCAGAGATCTACAGCTGAGGTGGGAGACTCTGTCCATAGGACAACAATCAGTCGTATATTGCACAAATCTGGCCTTTATGGAAGAGAGGCAAGAAGAAAGCCATTTCTTAAAGATATCCATAAAAAGTGTTGTTTAAAGTTTGACACAAGCCACCTGGGAGACACACCAAACATGTGGAAGAAGGCGCTCTGGTCAGATGAAACCAAAATTGAACATTTTGGCAACAATGCAAAACGTTATGTTTGGCGTAAAAGCAACACAGCTCATCACCCTGAACACACCATCCCCACTGTCAAACATGGTGGTGGCAGCATCATGGTTTGGGCCTGCTTTTCTTCAGCAGGGACAGGGAAGATGGTTAAAATTGATGGGAAGATGGATGGAGCCAAATACAGGACCATTCTGGAAGAAAACCTGATGGAGTCTGCAAAAGTCCTGAGACTGGGACGGAGATTTGTCTTCCAACAAGACAATGATCCAAAACATAAAGCAAAATCTACAATGGAATGGTTCAAAAATAAACATATCCAGGTGTTAGAATGGCCAAGTCAAAGTCCAGACCTGAATCCAATCGAGAATCTGTGGAAAGAACTGAAAACTGCTGTTCACAAATGCTCTCCATCCAACCTCACTGAGCTCGAGCTGTTTTGCAAGGAGGAATGGGAAAACATTTCAGTCTCTCGATGTGCAAAACTGATAGAGACATACCCCAAGCGACTTACAGCTGTAATCACAGCAAAAGGTGGCGCTACAAAGTATTAACTTAAGGGGGCTGAATAATTTTGCACGCCCAATTCTTTAGTTTTTGATTTGTTAAAAAAGTTTGAAATATCCAATAAATGTCGTTCCACTTCATGATTGTGTCCCACTTGTTGTTGATTCTTCACAAAAAAATACAGTTTTATATCTTTATGTTTGAAGCCTGAAATGTGGCAAAAGGTCACAAAGTTCAAGGGGGCCGAATACTTTCGCAAGGCACTGTATATATATATATATATATATATATATATTTAACCTTTATTTTGGCAGGGAAGAAACACAAGAAAAATAAGTGTTGTGATGATTCGATTCAAGAATACATGTGGTGTTTTTATGACTTTTGTTTATTGTTTTGGCCAAACAAAGTGATGTTAATTAGATGATGAGAGTTACTGAGATGTGGCTCTCTGGGAAGAATACAATTGGGGTTGAAACTCTGTTTATATCAAGTTTCAAGTATGACCCAGATGCAGACAGTGTCGAAGAAACAAAAGTGTATTTCTAATACAGGGACAGGCAAACAACAGGTTAAAGACAGACAGGGGTCAGTAATCCAGAGAGGGTGCAAAGGGACCAGAACGGCAGGCAGTCTCAGGGTCAGGGCAGGCGGTCTCAGGGTCAGGGCAGACAGGGGTCAGTAATCCAGAGAGGGTGCAAAGGGACCAGAACGGCAGGCAGTCTCAGGGTCAGGGCAGGCGGTCTCAGGGTCAGGGCAGACAGGGGTCAGTAATCCAGTGAGGTGGGGCAAGGTATAAAACAGCAGGCAGTCTCAGGGTCAGGGCAGGCAGAAGGGTCAAAACCGGGAAGGACTAGGAAACAGGAGCAAGAAACAGACAGGAGCAGGGGAACAAATGCTGGAAGGTTTCACGAACAAAACGAACTGGCAACAGACAAACAGAGAACACAGGTATAAATACACAGGGGATAATGGGGAAGATAGGCGACACCTGGAGGGGGGTGGAGACAAGCACAAAGACAGGTGAACAGATTAGGGTGTGACAGTTTATGGAGACACTGTAATGCAATCTCCTGGTATAAGCAGTATGCCATAGTTTTAGACTAATAGGTTATTTAATATCTTTTTATGTTTGAAATGTTGTTAGCAAGCTTCCTGTGTGTATCAGACACAGTGCTTTTCTCTTAGAGATTATTCTGAACTGAAGACACATCTAACCACATACATCTTAGCCTATTGGTGATAGTAATTTACTCTTTTGTATTTTGTCATGTATTTCACGTACACCGTAATTGTTTTAGTGTCACTTATTTTGTGACTAATAAATCGTATTGGTTGATTTGAGTAAATGCATTCCTAGTTTTGATTGACGATTCATTATTTTGTATTGATGAATGTTATCTACACCAAACACATTGCATTAAAATATGCACAGGTTCCAACCTTATAATCTCTAGCTAATATAGTCTTGATAAATTAAATCTGGCACGATAATTGCTATAAACAGCTCATGAGTCCTATACGCTTCTAAATAGAAACAAAGAGTTATCTTATAACAAATTATAGTATCCGAGTGTTGACGCGAAGACTCGCAAGCTGGCTAGATTCATCGGTGTAAATGTATGGACTATAGCATTTATTCACATATGAATAAAGTTTATATTATTATTCAACATCATTTTCTCCTCAACTACATGTATGTGTATCTGTGTCTGTAGGTGTGTGTGTGTCTTCATGTGTGTTTGTGTGTGTGCGTGTGTGTGCCTCTCTTGAGTGAAAACAGACACTGAAGCAGATTATAAAAAGATCTGTTTCTGACACAGAAATAATTTGTATTCCACTGGAGACATCACATAAGTGACACATTGGTATACACACATAACACCTGAGTAGACAGACAGACAGACATGGCTGTACAGAGCATTCAACACTATCAAGGACCGGAGATAATGGCACCCTATTCCCTATTTAGTGCACCACTTTTGACCAGGCCCCATAGAGTAGTATACAGGAAATAGGGTACCATGGCCTCTGTGACTAGTGTGAGCTGTGCAGCTCAGTAATAACAGCTGAGGTCCCGTGTGTCTCAGTTGGTAACGGCAGGATTGTGGGTTCGATTCCCAAGGGGGACCGGTATGAAAATGTATGCACTCACTACTGTAAGTTGCTCTGAGAGAAGATGTTAAATGTGTCATGCATATCTTATACACGTGTTGAGCTGAGATGTTATGTGGAGTGTTGTGACCTGCAAGAGGATCTTAAGCAGTGGAGAAATGATCAAATGTAATTGCTTTTATAGGTTCAAGAGTCTCGCTCACTCATCTTCGTTCTCCTTGGAGAGTACCGCCTTGACGTATGGATCTCCATGACGTCCTGTTCTGGGCCAGGTCCCAGGCTGATGTCGTGTTGAGTCCCGGGTTGAGAAGGTCATCGTCCAACTGGTCGGAGCACCTGGCTCTCGGTCTTCCTCTTATTGTGGAGTTTGGGATGTAGTCGTGGCATGCTATGCCCAGTACGCGGCGGAGGCGTTTGGCATCAAAGGCGTCCAGATGAGGTGTGAGGGTCCATGGTGAGGGTCCACGCTTCTGATCCGTACATCAATCAGATAGCGTGCAGTTCAACAGGGTATAAATCACAGGAGGTTGGTGGCTCTTTAATTAGGGAGAACAGGCTCGTGGTAATGGCTGGAGCAGAATACAGTAAGTGGAATTCTATGTGTTTGATGCCATTCCATTTGCTTCGTTCCGGGCCATTATTATGAGCCGTCCTCCCCTCAGCAGCCTCCTATGGTATAAATAAGTAGCGAAAAGTGAGTGCTTACAAAAATGTGTGTGTATATATGTTTGTGTGTCCATATACCTACAAATGCTGCACCAACTCGTTCCAGTAAGGATAGGACAACATGAGCAGCACTAACAGCGTCCTTGCGGACAACCAGTCGACTACAATAAGAGAGTCTGCTTTCCCCGCATGCCTAAACTGAGTTAATTAACCAATGCTGATCCTCCTTCATTCTTACTCATCTATTCAGGTTCAGGTGCCATGGAAAGGGTTTGGAGAGCTGTTCGAGTCCATACTTAATATGAGACACAGGTACCGTCAGGTAAATATAGCAGGGTTGTGTGGCCTTGCTCTCGAGTCGCTGAATATTTCTTTGACAAAAGTGGATCTGACTTCCACACTAGCCTGAAAGAGACGATTGGTCAGAATGGAACAGATTCAGGGTGCATTCGTCAGGGCAAAACATTGTGAAACGCTCAAATCACCGTTTTTGATCACCCTGTTGCAGGAGAACTTTCCTGTAATGTAAAACGTGTCGTATATTTGAGGTTTAAAAAGGCTTCTGAAGTTTGGAATTTCCACTTTGAAATTTCAAACTTGATTTTCCCTTAAAACAAATGTATCAGCCCGTACAAAAATGTCCATTAATTATTATCTACATAATAATTCACATTTCCAGTGGCTGCAGGATTATTTTCCTGCTGTGGAAAAATGCCTCAAATTAAGATCCTACATCTGCAAATAGGTTATGAAGAACCAACAATCCTCTCTGACATGTAAAATAAGGAATCATACCAGCTCTGTGACCGTTCTATCTGGAACATTCCACATTGTTTTCCTGCTGTACGTGGCCCAGGAGCGTTGTGGTGTCAGCTTAGGTTCCTGACCTCTCCTCACGCTATATGACTGGATGCAGACAACACACACTCCGTAGAATAGCGTTTCCCAAACTCAGTCCTGGGGACCTCAAGGAGTGCACATTTAGGCTTTTGCTGTAGCACTAGACATCTGATTCAAATAATCAAAGCTTGATGATGAGTTGATTATTTGAATCAGCTGTGTAGTGCTCGGGCAAAAAACAAAACGTGCACCCCTTGGGGTCCCCAGGACTGAGTTTGGGAAACGCTGTCATTGAACAAGATTAATAAGCCAGTTCCATTCTTGCATTTGGAATAGGGGAGGATTAGAGAGAGAGAGAGAGAGAGAGAGAGAGAGAGAGAGAGCGAGAGATGGAGGAAGAACAAAGTGTTCCAAGTGTATCACATCTGAGTGGAGAAATCTCCATTCATCCTTAATCCACTAATCTGTGAAACTCTAGGATACTGTGTGTGTGTGTGTGTGTGTTTTGTGTGTGTGTGTGTGTGTGTGTGTGTGTGTGTGTGTGTGTGTGTGTGTGTGTGTGTGTGTGTGTGTGTGTGTGTGTGTGTGTGCGTTCGTCCCTGCTTCTGTGTGTGTGTGTGTTCATCTCCCATATTACAAATTAAGCTAATCCCGGTGTGCTGCAGTCAGACCTGCTCTGGTCCTGCCTGCCCAGTCCAGTGTCCTTCTTTAAAGGGAGATAATACAGAGATTATATGGAGAGTGATAATCTGGAGCTGGTTGATGAGAGAGGGGACCAAGGGCCTGTATGGCCAGCCATGATAAGGCGCCTCTCACCCCATGTCTCCTACTATGGTGTCCAAGCCCTGCTTCACACTGCCTGTATCTGTGTCACCCACACATGCAGGAAAGCACTTTAACACATAAAAAACACAGCACTTTAAAACACTTCCATACAGACCATATACACACACATTGTTATTGCATATCCACTTTAATCTAGGCCTCCCCATCTAGGCCTCCCCTGCTGTGTGCATTTTCAGAAGAATGGGATTCACAAACGTTACATCACACTACAACATTAGAACTGTGAGGGTGGATAAAATGCACCTTCCTAGGTGCAGAGGGAGAGTGTCTGGGATTGGCCCAACAATTATCCTACCAAACGTGTCTGGGTTCAGTGAGTTCATTGAATATCACTGTCTCCTCATCACAGCAACCAGAATAAAAGTGTCTCTGTGTGAACAAAACAGGGTCTGTGCTCAAAGGGGCAGAACTTCAAAACTTCAGAACTTCCCACTTCAAAAGAAGTGCACTATATAGAGGACAGAATGCCATTTTGGGACATATGAAGGGGAGCTGTCGTATCAATACAGACATTCTCTGGAGAGGATTAGTCAGCTATGTATCAACCCCTACAAACGTTTCCATTAATTATAATCTACAGTTGAAGTCGGAAGTTTACATACACTAAGGTCCACAAATTTCTTGTTTACAAACTATAGTTTTGGCAAGTCGGTTAGGACATCTACTTTATGCATGACACAAGTCATTCATCCAACAATTGTTTACAGACAGATTATTTCACTTATAATTCACTGTATCACAATTCCAGTGGGTTAGAAGTTTACATACACTAAGTTGACTGTGCCTTTAAACAGCTTGGAAAATTCCAGAAAATGATGTCATGGCTTTAGAAGCTTCTGATAGGCTAATTGACATAATTTGAGTCAATTGGAGGTGTACCTGTGGATCTATTTCAAGGCCTACCTTCAAACTCAGTGCCTCTTTGCTTGACATCATGGGAAAATCAAAAGAAATCAGCCAAGACCTCAGAAAGACAATTGTAGACCTCCACAAGTCTGGTTCATCCTTGGGAGCAATTTCCAAACGCCTGAAGGTACCACGTTCATCTGTACAAACAATAGTACGCAAGTATAAACACCATGGGACCACACAGCCGTCATACTGCTCAGGAAGGAGACACGTTCTTGTCTCCTAGAGAAGAACGTACTTTGGTGCGAAAAGTGCAAATCAATCCCAGAACAACAGCAAAGGGCCTTGTGAAAATGCTGGAGGGGAACAGGTACAAAAGTATCTATATCCACAGTAAAACGAGTCCTATATCGAAGCCACTGCTCCAAAACAGCCATAAAAAAGCCAGACTGCGGTTTGCAACTGCACATGGGGACAAAGATCATACTTTTTGGAGAAATGTCCTCTGGTCTGATGAAACAAAAATAGAACTGTTTGGCCATAATGACCGTCGTAATGTTTGGAGGAAAAAGGGGGAGGCTTGCAAGCCGAAGAACACCATCCGAACCGTGACAGCATCATGTTGTGGGGGTGCTTTGCTGCAGGAGGGACTGATGCACTTCACATAATAGATGGCATTATGAGGAGGACAATTATGTGGATATATGGAAGCAACCAAGTTAAAGCTTGGTCACGAATGGGTCTTCCAAATGGACAATGACCCCAAGCATACTTCCAAAGTTGTGGCAAAATGACTTAAGCACAACGAAGTCAGGGTATTGGAGTGGCCATCACAAAGCCCTGACCTCAATCCTATAGAATATTTGTGGGAAGAACTGAAAAAGTGTGTGCGAGCAAGGAGGCCTACAAACCTGACTCAGTTACATCCGCTCTGTCAGGAGGAATGGACCAAAATTCACCCAACTTATTGTGGGAAGCTTGTGGAAGGCTACCCAAAACGTTTGACTCAAGTTAAACAATTTAAAGGCAAAGCTACCAAATACTAATTGAGTGTATGTAAACTTCTGACCCACTGAGAATGTGATGAAAGACATAAAATCTTAAATAAATCCTTCTATATACTATTATTCTGACATTTCACATTTTTGAAATAAAGTGGTGATCCTAACTGACCTAAAACAGGGAATTTTTACGAAGATTAAATGTCAGGAATTGTGAAAAGCTGAGTTTAAATGTATTTGGCTAAGGTGTATGTGAACTTCCAACTTCAACTGTGCATAATAATTCGTATTTCCAGTTGCTGCAGGATTATTTTCCTGCTGTAGCAAACAGGCTCAAATTAAGATCCTACTGTAACGTCTGCGTCCAACTCACACTCCCAAACACTTAGATCCCCGGAACGCAGCCCACATTCCAGCTCACTCACCAGATCCCAATCACCAAAATTCTAATCACCTGTTCACACACCTGCATGTCATCTTCCCACAATATTTAGTTGAGTTCCTTGCACCCCATCACTGTGAAGTATTGTTTTGTTTTGAGACACACTTCTTTCGGAGCCCTGGTTTTTCCTCATCCGTTACTCCTCCTGTGGATGATAGTTTTTGCCTGCCTCGCTCATGTTGCCTTTTGCCTATTCCCTGCCGATATGTATGACCTTCTGCCTGCCCCTGGACCCAGCTATCTGCCTCCTTCTACGCCCCATTCCAATAAACACTCTGCGCTTGAAACCAGTTCTCTGTCTCCTATCGTGTTCATTACACCTACATCTGCAAATAGGTTATGAAGAACCAACAATCCTCTCTGACATGTAAAATAAGGAATCATACCAGCTCTGTGACCGTTCTATCTGGAACATTCCACATTGTTTTCCTGCTGTACGTGGCCCAGGAGCGTTGTGGTGTCATCTTTAGGTAGGCTAATTAACTAGTGAAGCTTATTATGTGAGCTTACTGAGATACGCTTTAATTAACTAGTATAGGCCTACTATTTATTTATTTTATCTCATACTCAAACCCTACTTGACTCAGAGAGCTACTCTCTCAAGTTATCTCGTTGGGGAGAGTGACTCTTTGAACTTAGAATGGCTAGCCCCAAGTCGTTATGTTTTTTTTTCTTGACTATGAACTTGCTTGTTTACCCAACCATGGGACAGACTATGTTAGTTCTCACACTCGGGACTCTGACTCTCTATTGATTACACAGACTCTCGGCCTCCCATTCTATTCTAACCACCTCTCGGCAGCTTTGTATTCCATTTACCTGACAAATTGCTGTACAATATGATCTTGTTGCCATCTGATGCACATTCAAATGTCATAAAAAATCTGTGGTGGAAAAAGTACTCAATTGTCATACTTGAGTAAAAGTAAAGATACTTTAATAGAAAATGACTCAAGTAAAAGTGAAAGTCACCCAGTAAAATACCAACTTGAGTAAAAGTCTAAAGGTATTTGGTTTCAAATATACTTAAGTATCAAAAGTAAAAGTATAAATCATTTTAAATTCCGTATATTCAGCAAAGCAGGCGGCACAATTGTTCTTCTTTTTTTTATTAACAGATAGCCAGGGGCACACTCCAACACTCAGACATAATTTACAAATGAAGCATTTGTGTTTAGTGAGTCCGCCAGATCAGAGGCAGTGGGGATGACCAGGGATGTTCTCTTGATAAGTGTGTGAATTGGACCATTTTCCTGTCAAAATTTAACAAGTACTTTTGGGTGTCAGGGAAAATGTATGGAGTTAAAAGTACATTATTTTCTATCAGAATGTAGTCAAGTAAAAGTAAAAGTTGGCAAAAAGAAAAATAGTAAAGTACAGAAGCATATTAGCAAAAATGGATAAATTGAAAGTGTGGGTTCACAGCTCCAATCCAGATGTGTTGGCAATTACTGAGACTTGGTGAAGAAAGAGTGTCTTGAACACTGATGTTAACTTTTCTGGTTATAACCTTTTTTGGCCAGACAGATCTTCCAAAGGTGGTGGCAATCTTTACCAAGGAACACATCCAGTATTTAATTGTTTCCACCAATTCTGTCCCCAAACAATTTAATTAGCTGGTTTTAAGCTTTAAACTTTAAAATAGCTCTTTGGTGTCTGTTGCAGGGTGTTATTGTCCATCATCAGCACCAGCCTATTCAAATAATCAAAGCTTGATGATTTGGTTATTTGAATCAGCTGTGTAGTGCTCGGGCAAAAAACAAAACCTGCACCCCTTGGGGTCCCCAGGACTGAGTATGGATTCAGTGAATTCATTGAATATCACTGTCAGAAAAAATCACAACCAGAAAAAAAGTGTCTCTGTGTGAACAGAACAGGGTCTGTGCTCAAAGGGGCAGCCTATTCCCTATATAATGCACTAGGGCTCTGGTCAAAAGTAGTGGACTATATAGGGGACAGAATGCCATTTTGGGACAAACTCAGCAAAAAAATAAACGTCCCTTTTTCAGGACCCTGTCTTTCAAAGATACGTCATACAAATCTGAATAACTTCACAGATCTTTATTGTAAAGGGTTTAAACGCTGTTTCCCATGCGTGTTCAATGAACCATAAACAATTAATGAACATGCACATGTGGAACGGTAATTAAGACACTAATAGCTTACAGACTGTAGACAATTAAAGTCACAGTTATGAAAACTTAGGACACTAAAGATGCCTTTCTACTGACTCTGAAAAACACCAAAAGAAAGATGCCCAGGGTCCCTGCTCATCTGCGTGAATGTGCCTTAGGCATGATTGTAAGTCGCTCTGGATAAGAGCGTCTGCTAAATGACTTAAATGTAAATGTAAATGATGCAAGGAGGCATGAGGACAGCAGATGAGGCCAGGGCAATAAATTGCACGTCAGTACTGTGAGACGCCTAAGACAGTGCTACAGGGAGACAGAACAGACAGCTGATTGTCCTCGCAGTGGCAGACCACATGTAACAACACCTGCACAGGATCGGTACATCCAAACATCACACCTGCAGGACAGGTACAGGATGGCAACAACAACTGCCCGAGTTACACCAGGAACGCACAATCCCTCCATCAGTGCTCAGACTGTCCGCAATAGGCTGAGAGAGGCTGGACTGAGGCCTTGCTGTCCCCAGTCCACCTGACGTGCTGCTGCGCCAGTTTCAACTCATTTATGAACATTTGAACATCTTGGCCATGTTCTGTTATAATCTCCACCCGGCACAGCCAGAAGAGGACTGGCCACCCCATATAGCCTGGTTCCTCTCTAGGTTTCTTCCTAGGTTTTGGCCTTTCTAGGGAGTTTTTCCTAGCCACTGTGCTTCTACACCTGCATTGCTTGCTGTTTGGGGTTTTAGGCTGGGTTTCTGTACAGCACTTTGAGATATCAGCTGATGTACGAAGGGCTATATAAATACATTTGATTTGAAATTTGATTTGACTGAGGGCTTGTAGGCCGTAAGGTAGGTCCTCACCAGACATCACCGGCAACAACGTCGCCTATGGGCACAAACCCACCGTCACTGTCACTGGACCAGACAGAACTGACAAAAAGTGCTCTTCACTGACGAGTTGCGGTTTTGTCTCACCAGGGGTGATGGTCGGATTCACGTTTAATGTCAAAGGAATGAGCGTTACACCGAGGCCTGTACACTGGAGCGGGATCAATTTGGAGGTGGAGGGTCCGTCATGGTCTGGGGCAGTGTGTCACAGCATCATCAGACTGAGCTTGTTGTCATTGCAGGCAATCTCAAAGATGTGCGTTACAGGGAAGACATCCTCCTCCCTCATGTGGTACCCTTCCTGCAGGCCCATCCTGACATGACCCTCCAGCATGACAATGCCACCAGCCATACTGCTCATTCTGTGCGTGATATCCTGCAAGACAGGAATGTCAGTGTTCTGCCATGGCCAGCGAATAGCCCGGATCTCAATCCCATTGAGCACGTCTGGGACCTGTTGGATTGGAGGGTGAGGGCTAGGGCCATTCCCCCCAGAAATGTCCAGGAACTTGCAGGTGCCTTGGTGGAAGAGTGGGGTAACATCTCACAGCAAGAACTGGCAAATCTGGTGCAGTCCACAAGGAGGAGATGCACTGCAGTACTTAATGCAGCTGGTGGCCACACCAGATACTGACTGTTACTTTTGATTTTGACCCCCTCCTTCTTCAGGGACATATTATTCCATTTCTGTTAGTCACATGTCTGTGGAACTTGTTCAGTTCATGTTTCAGTTGTTGAATCTGGTAATGTTCATGCAAATATTTACACAGGTTAAGTTTGCTGAAAATAAATGCAGTTGACAGTGAGAGGATGTTTATTTTTCTGGTGAGTTTATGTAATGGGGCTATCATAACAGTACAGACATTCTCAGGAAAGGAATAGCTTGCTAACAATTGTTCAGCCGAGTCAGAGTATCTCTGACGGTGGAAGATTCAATTACAGGAAATCAAAAGTGTGTTGCAGCGTCTTTTAACACCAATGACGAAAACCTTTTAAAAACCGAAGCACAACAGCAAATCGTGCTTCTCCCTCTGACTAAAAGGATTACTACAGGGACTCTGTCTTTATTTCTCACCCCCCTCTCTCCCCTCTCTCTCTGTCTCTCTCTCTCGCGCAGTCTCTCCCTTTCCTCTCCCTCTCTGTCTCTCTCTCTCTACCCCCTCTCTCCCCTTGTCAATATGCCTGTCACCTCCAGAGGCCTGTTATAAGAGAGAGAGAGAGAGAGGTCAGAGAGAAAGAGAGAGGGAGAGAGAAATAGCAACAGAGCCCCTGCATCACTTACCAAAGAGAAGTAGCCTACGTCAGGAGGAGAAGCAAATAACACTAAATGTAATTGATATCAGTTAGACTGCTTACCCTCCTGTTCCAGTAGAGCATCAGTCATATGCTTCTAGACAGGTTGAACATCCCTTCATTGTAGTTTGACAAGGTTTTGTATGTGTCTACGGAAAATACAAGATTGTGTGTGTGTCTGCGCGTGCTGTTGTTGCCTCCATTGTTGTGTTGACCTCTTGCAGCCGCAAAGCCCTCAGACTTCTGAGTGACATCATCTTAACACAATTAGTCTGAAGTGGAGGGGCAGGCATCCATTAGCATCCCTATCATAGTCATGTTTATTAAGTGTCTCCCTGTCGACCCCCAGATAATGTCAGCTGTCAAGTTCCTGCCTGCTTTGGAGGGGACACACAGAGGTACTACTGACGGCTACCGACCACAGTGCACACACGCACACACAAACACCTCCCTCTCCCCTGCTCCCATTCTCTGACATGTGATGGATGGCTTTGCAAGGGGGCTCTTTCACCTCTCTGACCCCCCCCCCCCCCAACTGTTGTTGCTAGGCGACCGTGCACATGAGGGGGATAGGGGGCTTTGCAGGGTTAAATGACTGGAGTACCATATTGTAGTCTAGGAGTTTATCATAACAACACCCTCTGGATATAGACAGTGTTACTGTACAGACTTTGGATGGTGAGGGGTGCTGGGTTGGCACTGAAGGGGTGCTGGAACAAAGAGGAGAGGGGGGATGTTTTGCCTCTCTGACACCATGGTGCTAGAGCAGTATTCTTCAATCCAGGGAAAAGCACATCACCAAGCACCAAATTACTAGCCTGCATGATCCCACATCTGTTTGTGCTCTTGCCAACTCCATAGCTGTCATTGTCAAACCAAACGAAGACATGGCGTGTTTGGCATGACAATTCCATAAGGAGTTGGCAAGAGAACCGAAACAGACTGGCACGCAGGCTACCAAATTAGTTCAAACAGGGGTTGTTAGTGCTAGGCTGGAAGAAAACCCTATATTGCCATGTTGGTTCCTAAGACCAAGAATGAGGTACCATTAGAAGCTATATGCATACGTAATTTACCTGATACTTTATGACCTCTCTGTTTTCAGACCGCCTGAAATGTCAGGGTGTCTCTTGCCGTCCAGTGTGTGTTGCATTTGTGCAAGTGTGTGCATTCATCCATACGTACGTACATGCATGTGTGCATGAGTGCGTAGAAGATAAGGGTCCCATCCAGTGGAGGCTCCTCAGAAGAGGAAGGGAATTTCATAAAAATGTAAATTGTAAAACATTGATAAAACTATACTAAATATATTGCTGTCACCAAATAATTGATTAAAACACACTGTCTTGCAATTAAGGTCTACAGTAGCCACAACAGCACTCTATAGGGTAACACCATGGAGTAGTCGGAGGACAGCTAGCTTCCGTCCTCCTCTTGGTACATTGATTTCAGTACAAAACCTAGGAGGCTCTTGGTTCTCACCCCCTTCCATACACTTACACAGTAATTATGACAACTTCAGGAGGACGTCCTCCAACCTATCAGAGTTCTTGCAGCATGAACTGACTTGTTGTCCACCCTTTCTAAGGATCAGAGAATGAATCTAGTACTGAAAGCATAAGCTACAGCTAGCTAGCACTGCAGTGCATAAAATGTGGTGAATAGTTGACTCAAAGAGAGACAAAGAAAATAGTTAAACAGTTTTGCACAAATTAATTTCTTAAAAAATGAAGGAGAAGCAAGAGAGAGAGCGAGAGAGAAAGAGAGATATTGTCACTTTCAGTTTTACTTACTTAACTAGCAAATGCAGCTGGCTAGTTTAGTTACTCAAACACCCAGCTCAACAGAGGGATGCTATGTTAGCTAGCTGACTAGCCATCACAACACTGGAACTTAAGGTATGAGTTTTATGAATGAATTGCCACCGGGGCCCACTGGTGTATCTTCTTACTGACTATACACTGTAAAGTTACTGCATGATTGTAGCGGGTTTACTAACACATTTGTTCTATTAGCTATGTTGACTAGGATGTTACTTTAGCTAATATGGGGACAATGATGTAGGCTGTGTGTAGCAGTTAAGACATGGTTTGGCTTGGAAAGGTTTTTCACCTGGTCACATACAGCTGATGTGTTGTTCATTGAAGTCCACAAACGAAGGGGAAAAGTGAGAGGAGGAGAGTGCATAGAGGCTGGAATGAATACAAAGTGGCTGCTATGAAAGTGACCTGTGTTTATGCATGATCAGGGGTATATTAATTCCGCCGATTCTGTTGAAAAACGTTTCTTAATAAACGGAAAACAAATAATAGATAAAAATACCTGAATTTGTCCAATAGAAACTCTCGTTTGCAACTGTTGGACTAAAGATTACTGTCACGTTCTGACCTTAGTTCTGTTATTATATCTTTGTTTTAGTATGGTCAGGGCAGCTGTCAATTGTTGTCCCTGATTGAGAATCATACTTAGGTAGCCTGGTTTCACTTTTGAGTTGTGGGTGTTTATTTTCCGTGTTAGTGTCTGTGCCTCACGGGACTGTTTCAGTTTGATTTACTTCACGTTTATTGTTTTGTTCAGTGTTCGTTATTCATTAAAAAACATGAACACTTACCACGCTGCGTTTTGGTCCTCCAATCCTTCATACAACTCCTCTTTGTCAGAAGAGAATTACACCCTAAATAAACTAGATGCAGGCAATAGTGTGCAAGGCCGTATTGAATGTGTCACTGTCTGCCCATGTGTCACTGTCTGTCATCTCAAGTTCTTCCCTCGACATGTGTGCACCTACGTTGTAAACTTTCATTCATAGGCTAGGTTGTAGCAACCTCATGATGGGTATAGGGAAATTTGAGTATGTAGTAGCCTAAACCTATCACTGTTACATTGAACTGGTTGAATGGAATATGAATGACAGTCATCCAACATGCTGTAATAGAAATAAGGCCATGCTCATGAAAAAAACATTGTCCTCCCTCATCATAAACGGCACTGACCCCCACTGGTTTCCATCTGAGCTGGCGTCCTCCTCAATCCATCACTGTGCAAATCAACGAAAACCATGAGAATCCTACCACAGAGAACAACAGGCCAGGGGAGAAGGAGCAGGAAGAGGAGGAGGAAGATGAAGAGGAGAAGGAACATGAGGAGGAGAAGAAGGAGGATGAAGAGGAGGAGGGGGATGGGGAGGAGGAGGAGGAAGATGAGGAGCAGGAGAAGGAGGATGAGGAGGATGATGAAGAGGAGGAGGAGGAGGATAAGGAGGATGACGAAGAGGAGGAGGAGGAGGAGATCAACCCCGCTGATTGTTACTGCACTATTATTAGCTCCCTCCACTACTGCTTTTCCCTGTTATTATATTACCAGAACGTGGGCTATTGTCCTGCTCAGTAATTTGCCTTCTTTGTTATTGTACTGAGTAGTCATTATTCCACTCTGTCATTAGGACTCCCTGTGGATAACAGGCAGAATAGGTGCCGTGGTGACAGAGGGGAAGCGTGATTGTAAATGAATGATTGTAAGCTATAGTGGTGTGTGTGAATGAATAAGTGAATGTGACGAATTGTGGCCGAGAGAGAGACAGTAGAGTCTGAATAATCACTGTATAATCTGTGGGTGACGGAATGACAGGGTGAGTGTGACAATGATTGTAGGCTAGAAGTGTGTGTGTGAGTTGTGTGATTGTGAATGTAAATGAATGAGTGGATGTGGCGACTTGTGTGTAAGAAAGGGGAGAGGGACAGTAGTGTACGAATCAGCACTATAACTCAAGACAGTTGGTTGCTGGGCTGTTTTTGAAAAATGAATTTAATTTACTGTAGCCATAGTGACCCTCTCATCCTCCAACAGCTCATACTGAGTCCTTTAATCCCTCTGTTTCCTCTCCTCCATCACTTCCTCTCATCATTTAACTGAGTTTACCCTAGCAAGTCGTATCCGGTCGTCTCTACCCCAGCCGGTCTGCAGAGGGTCATCAGAGAGTCATCATAGCCGCTTCTGAACTGTCTGCCCTAATCCAGGCTTAACTTGTCTGTCACCCTGGTACATAGCATCTTCTAGGCCTAGGGTATCTGTCTTAACCATATTGTTAATAATTGCCACACCGGAGGCACTATTTGTAAATACTTCTTGGTGTACACCAGGGCTATAATTTACAAATGGTGCAGCGTGTGAGGACAAATATTTATAATAGTGAAATATTTATGCCCAAACAGTAATAGCACTGTTATAATTCTATGGTCCTGAGACTCAGCCTGTCTGTCTCTCTGGTCTATAACCTCCCCTGAGGTGTCTGCCTACTAACAGACTCTAAACCAGATTATTGATCCCATATTCCCTGGGTTTATTGTTATTGCGTAACTGTCTGAGCGGAGCAACACACACGCTCACAAACACAAATATGAAGTGGGAAGCTGCAGGAAACCTGAGGCTGGGGTGTCGGGTGTTGTGGTGTTGATGGTGATTATACAGATGAACATATCAGGCTGAGTTTCTCTGGTTTGTAGGAGACCTAATAACCAGGGTTCAGAGAGAGAGATCCCAGACGGACCAGGACAGTCTAAGCACATGCAGTAAACCAGGACAGTCTAAGCACATGCAGTAAACCAGGACAGTCTAAGCACATGCAGTAAACCGGGACAGTCTAAGCACATGCAGTAAACCAGGACAGTCTAAGCACATGCAGTTAACCAGGACAGTCTAAGCAGATGCAGTAAACCAGGACAGTCTAAGCAGATGCAGTAAACCAGGACAGTCTGGTTCACCAACTACTTTGCAGACAGAGTTCAGTGTGTCAAATCGGAGGGCATGCTGTCCGGTCCTCTGGCAGTCTCTATGGGGGTGCCACAGGGTTAAATTCTCGGGCCGACTCTTTTTTCTGTATATATCAATGATGTTGCTCTTGCAGTCTAAGCACATGCAGTAAACCAGGACAGTCTAAGCACATGCAGTAAACCAGTACAGTCTAAGCACATGCAGTAAACCAGGATAGTCCACTCAAATGTAGTAATTTACTGATGGTCCTTAACTATATCGAAGGGTAAACCAAACTGACCATGTGCTCTCGAGTGGCACAGTGGTCTAAGGCACTGCATCTCAGTGCAAGAGGCATCACTACAGTCCCTAGTTGAATCCAGGATGAATCACATCTGGCTGTGATTGGGAGTCCCATACGGTGGTGCACAATTGGCCCAGCGTCAACGGGGTAGGCCGTCATTGTAAATAAGAATTTGTTCTTAACTGACTTGCCTAGTTAAATTAAGGTTACACATCACGATCGGGTCATGTGCAGCTGCTCTCAGAATTGATGATTACTTGGATGCTGTGGGGGGCAGGTTTGAGACAAACCCAACCCAAGGAAAACGGTTGTGGTACTCTTCATTCTGTGACATACCATTTTTTTCATCATCCTGCAAATCTCTGTTTTGGACGAGACTGACTTTATGGCCCTCTCCCTTAGTCCTGCCGGGGCAATACAAAGTTTGCCTGACCAGAAATGAACTACATGTGATGTGGTATATCATATGCATGCTGTGTATCCACTTTAGGAGTTTTAGAGCACAGCACAATAGTTATGATATACTGTCACCAACCAGACCTGTCCCTACAACCATTATCCAATGGAAGAAAATGGCACACTCCCTCAAAACATCTGTGGCATTGTGTTGTGTGACAAAACTGCACCTTTTAGAGTGGCCTTTTATTGTTCCCAGCACAAGGTGCACCTGTGTAATGATTGTGCTGTTTAATCAGCTTCTTGATATGCCACACCTGTCAGGTGGATGGATTATCTTGACAAAGGAGAAATGCTCACTAACATGGGTGTAAACAAATGTGTGCACAACATTTGAGAGAAATAAGCTTTTTGTGCGAATGGAAAATATATGTGATCTTTTATTTCAGCTCATGAAACATGGGACCAACACTTTATATCTTGTGTTTATATATTTGTTCAGTGTCTATACATGTAAACAGGAGTAATAGTGACCAGTAGCAGGATAAATAGGTAGATACTAATGGTAATATATACATGTAAACAGGAGTAATAGTGACCAGTAGCAGGATAAATAGGTAGATACTAATGGTAATATATACATGTAAACAGGAGTAATAGTGACCAGTAGCAGGATAAATAGGTAGATACTAATGGTAATATATACATGTAAACAGCAGTAATAGTGACCAGTAGCAGGATAAATAGATTGATACTCATGGTAATGGCAATAAAACAATCTATGAACAGCAGCTGTTTAGGAGTCTATTGGTCTGAGCCACACAACAGCACTCACTGACTACAGATACTGTACATTAACAGTAGAGCCCCCGAACAGCAAGCTGACATGAAATACATATACCCTGTATTAAATCTAAAGGCAGATCAAAATAGAAAGAAAGAGAGCGAGAGCGAGAGAGAGAGAGAGAGAGAGAGACCCAGCTCAGATGAAGGGATGAACAGCAGGGATGAAGGAGAGGAGACGACACAGATCCACACAATCTCCTCTAATTGATTGCCATCTTTCCCCTCCACCTCTCAAATAACAGTTTTATTTCAATCACTTCGGTACAATTTTAACAAGTATGTAGTCCAGTTTCACAACTCTAAGCACAGACATCAAACAGATCATCATAATGCCTCGTGTTTCAAAACATTTTCAGTTGAGTAGAACAAACAAAATCAGAAAGTCATTTGTTCACTGCACCAAATCACTCTTTCAAATTGGATAAATTGTAACATTCACTTTACTTTTCATATGATTTTCTTGTAATTTGTCAACAATACAATGAACTATCGTTTATCAAACTGCTCAAAATGTATAACTACTGAACCAAAATGATGCAGTGCCTAGTAAACATGATGTATATAGTTTGAGCACTGTATATTTCTATATTTTTACCTCATAAATGTATCAATTGGACATCAATTTATGTTTTAAGGTAAAACCAAATCATATATGGATGTGTCTGTAAATACTACATCATCATTCTCCATCAGCCAGTGTGCTTTAATAGGACAGAGTGAAAAGAGTCACTACCTGGGGATTTTCCATCGGAAATGACCATGAGCACCATCATGTGAAGTTCTTAGGAGCATATCAAATTGAGTGTTGAATGAAAGCTAAGAGTCTATATTTTTGAGAAATGTAGGCATAGATAAATTTTTCAACCATTTTCCATCAACAAAAATGTGGCATAAGTAAAGTCTTTGATTTCTGGATAAACAGATGGAAAAGCTGTCACCTGGATCGTAGCTGTCACCTGGAACAAAGCTGTAAACTGGATCATAGCTGTCACCTGGATCATAGCTGTCACCTGGAACATAGCTGTCACCTGGATCATAGCTGTCACCTGGAACATAGCTGTCACCTGGATCATAGCTGTCACCTGGAACATAGCTGTCACCTGGATCATAGCTGTCACCTGGATCATAGCTGTCACCTGGAACATAGCTGTCACCTGGATCATAGCTGTCACCTGGAACATAGCTGTCACCTGGATCATAGCTGTCACCTGGATCATAGCTGTCACCTGGATCATAGCTGTCACCTGGAACATAGCTGTCACCTGGATCATAGCTGTCACCTGGATACACCTGGATTCACCTGGTCAGTCTATGTCGTGGAAAGAGCAGGTGTTCCTAATGCTGTGTATACTCAGTGTATATTCAACTTCTCAGATGCATTCAGATTTCGTTTCCAAATTCAGTTCCCCAAATTCAGATTCAAAACCAGATGGAGAAGAACAGATAGACTCAAACTGTCTCTGTGGTAAACAGAGACAACATCCTGGTACTTTGCCAGCCAGGAAAGATGGAGAAGAACAGATAGACTCAAACGCTCTCTGTGGTAACCAGAGACAACATCCTGGTACTTTGCCAGCCAAGGAAAGATGGAGAAGAACAGATAGACTCAAACTGTCTCTGTGGTAACCAGAGACAACATCCTGGTACTTTGCCAGCCAGGAAAGATGGAGAAGAACAGATAGACTCAAACTGTCTCTGTGGTAAACAGAGACAACATCCTGGTACTTTGCCAGCCAGGAAAGATGGAGAAGAACAGATAGACTCAAACGCTCTCTGTGGTAAACAGAAGCTTCTGCCGGTTTCTGAAGCCAATGTGACATGTTTAATTTATTTTCTTCCAATGAATTTGGCTCTAGCGTTTAAACCGCTTTGGCTGTAAGCTATTACAACCCCATTCCTGAAAGGTAACTCTCTGGAACATGGACGAGTACCGCTTCAGTTTTAAATCATGAAATACAAATTCAATTTGATGAATTCTATGGTTCAATTTGTGCAATATCAAATTCAAATTCAATATCCAAAATTCCAAATAATGGCATTCATTTGACATACATTTTAAAGTGATAAAACTGAGTCAAAGCGTAATTCGTTCCCATGGAATTGCCCTTGTGCTACCATTTGCAATTATAGTGTGGTGTACAATGCATTGCTGAAAATACCTAGATTGTGTACAACAGTATATCCAACTCGTTGTCTGAATTTCAGTGATCCACTGTGGGTGGATGAAATCCAAACAAAAAGACAGGCGATACTGTAGCAGTTGACAAGTCACGTAGAAGAACGTTTCCATGGGGAAATGCCTTAACAACACTGTGCTATGTTTCTACAGTCGCCAACTGCTTTCCAATCCCCTATTTCTGATGATTTGTCCTACGTACTGTATGTACTGTATAAGGATATTGAAACTGTAAGACTTGACAAGCTCACAACCTGCCATTGGATACACATGTAGTTTATTGCATGTCAAGTTATTGTCAAATGCTGTACGGAAAAGGATATTTACCATCTACTATTCTTTCTATTCAGCACTTACATTTTTATTTTATTTTAAATGTGTATCTTATTGTTTGCTATTTGATTATTATTATTATTTTTTAAGTGGCTTTGGTGCAATTTTCACAAGTACAGCATGTGATACATTTTCACAATAAAAACCTCAAAACAAATCATCAAAAGGACAGTTGTTTCAAAACTCTAAGTACAGCACACAGTCATACAGCAGCTTCACTTTCAACCACAAAACATATTCATTGTAAACCCAGGAAAGCAAGTGGTGTGTTTGTGTCTCTGTATAGGTTCACTGAGACTACAAAACATTAGGAACACCTTCCTAATATTGAGTTGTACCCCCTTTTGCCCTCAGAACAGCCTCAATTCATTGGGTTATGGACTACAAAGTGTCAAAAGCATTTCACAGGGATGCTGGCCCATGTTGACTCCAATGCTTCCCACAGTTGTTTAAAGTTGGCTGGATGTCCTTTGGGTGGCGGACTATTCTTGATACACACAGGAAACTATTCAGTGTGAAAAACCCAGCAGCGTTGCAGTTCTTGAAACAAACCAGTGTGCCTGGCACCTACTACCAAACCCCAGTGAAAGGCACTTAAATATTTTGTCTTGCCCATTCACCCTCTGATTCGCACACCCGCACAATCCATTTCTCAATTGTCTCAAAACTAAACATCCTTCTTTAACCTGTCTCCTCCCCTTCATCTACACTGATTGAAGTGGATTTAACAAGTGACATCAATAAGGGATCATAGCTTCCACCTGGATTTACCTGGTCAGTCTGTCATGGAAAGAGCAGGTGTTCCTAATGCTGTGTAAAGTCAGTGTTTTGTATATTCAGTGTGTGTGTGTGTGTGTGTGTGTGTGTGTGTGTGTTTGGGTAATGAAAGCAAATTACAGTTAGTGAGAGAGAATAGGTGCGTTGGATGCGTGTGTATGTGTGGGTGTATGTGTCTTGTTGGCTGTGTTGGTGGTAGCACTACTTCGGAGTCTAGTGAAAGCAGCAGCCAGCCATGCAGCGAATTAAACAATCTATTCCCTTGGATAAAGATCACAAGAGCTATATTGGCAAAGTGAAGTGAACAAGCTGTAACCATGGCCTTTGGAGACTCCAATTAAAATACCTCCACCTCTCTGCTCAAGATGTGTCATGGAGAATGGTAGCTAGTGCTATTGAACAGGAAAGCATTCTCCTTACCCCATTCCCTGCTTCCTTTCACTGTGGCTACTGGTTCAGGATGCCAACAGTGTCAAGTCTGACTGCTGTAGCGTGTGTTGTTATTCTGTGGAGAGATACGGACTCCATTCACTAGCGATCTATTTTGATTGATTGCTCTGTGGCCAAAGGAGAGGTGTGTTTTCACTCTAGGTTAATCTGCATTGGGTTTATTTGTTAATCTGCATCAAGCATTGCTTGATGTGAACCATGCCTCAAACAAAATAGATCTCAGAAAACCTAGATCTCAGAAAAAAGATTAAGAATTGTTACCTTGCATAAAGCTGGAAAGGGTTACAAAAGTATCTCTAAAAGTCAGTCAATGGTAAGACAAATTGTCTATAAATGGAGAAATTTCAGCACTGTTGCTACTCTCCCTAGGAGTGGCTGTCCTGCAAAAATGATTGCAAGAGCACAGTGCAGAATGCTCAATGAGGTTAAGAAGAATCCTAGAGTGTCAGCTAAAGACTTACAGACATCTCTGGAAGATGCTAACATCTCTGTTGACGAGTCTACAATATGTAAAACACTAAACAAGAATGGTGTTCATGGGAGGACCATGGAAGGAACCACTGCTGTCCAAAAAACATTGCTGCACATCTGAAGTTCGCAAAAGATCACCTGGATGTTCCACAGCGCTACTGGCAAAATATTCTGTGGACAGATGAAACTAAAGTTAAGTTGTTTAGAAGGAACACACAACACTGTGTGTGGAGAGAAAAAGGCACAGCACACCAACATCAAAACCTCATCCCAACTGTAAACTATGGTGGAGGGAGCATCATGGTTTGGGGCTGCTTTGCTGCCTCAGGGCCTGAACAGCTTGCTATCATTGACGGAAAAATGTATTCCCAAGTTTATCAAGACATTTTTCAGGAGAATGTAAGGCTATCAACAGAAGTTAGGTGATGCAACAGGACAACAACCCAAAAGACAGAAGTAAATCAACAACAGAATGGCCTCAACAGAAGAAAATATGCCTTTTGGATTAGCCCAGTCAGTCCTGACCTCAACTCAATTGAGATGCTGTGACATGACCTCAAGAGAGCAGTTCACACCAGACATCCCAAGAATATTGTGGAACTGAAACCGTTTTGTAAAGAGGAATGGTCCAAAATTCCTCCTTACCATTGTGCAGATATGATCTGCAACTACAGAAAACGTTTGGTTGAGGTTATGGCTGCCAAAGGAGGGTCAACCAGATATTAAATCCAAGGGTTCTGTCACGTTCTGACCTTTATTTCCTGTGTTTTGTATTAGTTAGTATGGTCAGGGCGTGAGTTGGGTGGGCAGTCTATGTTTGTTTTTCTATGATTTGAGTATTTCTATGTTTCGGCCTAGTATGGTTCTCAATCAGAGGCAGGTGTCATTAGTTGTCTCTGATTGAGAATCAAAGGTAGCCTGGGTTTCACTGTGTGTTTGTGGGTGATTGTTCCTGTCTCTGTGTTGCACCAGATAGGACTGTTTTGAGTTTCCCTTGTTTGTTGGTCAGTTGTTCTGTGAATGAACCATTTATATTGGTCCTGGAAATTCATTACAGGTTCACATACTTTTTCAACCCTGGACTGTGAATGTTTACACAGTGTGTTCAATAAAGACATAACGGATAATTGTTTGTGTGTTAGTTTAAGCTGACTGTGTTTGTCTATTGTTGTGACCTAGATGAAGATCAGATCAAATTTTTAGGACCAATTTATGCAGAAATCCAGGTATTTCCAAAGGGTTCACATACTTTATCTTGCCAATGTACTGTTTTACACTCACATTCTCAGTGGTCTGGAACTCTGCACAACCCTGCACTGTTTCTTTTGTGACGCAAATAGCCAGTAACAAGCTTAGTCGACGAGGGAAAACGGGAACCAGCACTCTCACCGCCAAGCTCTCTAATATTAGCACCAACATGTCAATACTGAAATAACACCTGTGTGGCTAGAAATATAAAGCACTCTGAAAAAGACAATAGCAAATCTCTTAAACCATATGACTATGACCCTTTACTGCATACAAATATATTCCTGTGATCTGTCGGTGTTTGGGGAATCATTCTGCAGACATGGTAATGAGATGAGGCCTTTGCTGTTCCACTTGTTGATC
This sequence comes from Oncorhynchus nerka, assembly GCF_034236695.1. NCBI lineage: Eukaryota > Metazoa > Chordata > Actinopteri > Salmoniformes > Salmonidae > Oncorhynchus > Oncorhynchus nerka. Next base: position 64,191,289 of record NC_088409.1, on the reverse strand, counting down.
TTGGGTGGGGAAATGATTATGGCATCATAACCCTGCATTGATGGAGGAAGGAGCACCTGGCAGGGCCCAGAGCAGGTTTTCATCCCACTCCATTGTGTGATGAATGTCGATGCATATAGCACTGAGTGAGCAGCTTAGCATTAGCACAGCGCTACGCCACTCCATAAGACTCTGTGTACCGCACCATGGTCACGCTGCTAACAGGCTAATACAATAGCATGACACTATTCAGTGCATTACTTACAGTACAAAACAGCCAGCCTGAATACAGCGTAAGGCATGTGGGATCTCTGGAGACAAGTATTGCAGCCATAATACAATAATTCCAGCATTGTGTACACACACACACACACCATACACAGCTCCATACTGATGTTTACAGCACACTCAGACAACTCCAACATCAAGTAAAGAGAGACGGTAGTGCACTCACCAGATGCAGTAGTTTGATCACATCCCCTTAGGTGGGGTAGAGTAGTGTATGTACTCTGTCTCCCTGTCTCCCTGTACTGGCTCTCTCTCTCTCTCTCTCTCTCTCTCTCTCTCTCTCTCTCTCTCTCTCTCTCTCTCTCTCACTCTCTCTCTCTCTCTCTCTCTCTCTCTCTCTCTCTCTCTCTCTCTCTCTCTCTCACTTCCCCCTTTATGAACCCTCTTCCTCTCCACAGAGTAGTAGGCTAAAGTGGTTGTGTGTTTGTGTGTGTGTGTAAGAGAGAGATTGGTTTCCCCCAGGCTGTGTGTGTGTAGGTCTTAGTGTGGCAGTGGCTCTGCTTAATCCCTACTGAGAGGAGAGAGGGAGAGGTGCTAGGTAGCAAGGAGTCAGTAGGGAATAACAAACTAATTTTACACTGTACACACACAAACACACACACACAAACAACAACAGACAAACAAACAGTAAGTCCGTCAATTGAACATGTCACTTTGTGCTCAACACACTATTACAGATAAAAACTAAAAAACAACACATACAAATTCCCCTTGAATAGTTCAAATGCATGTCACGGTGGTAACTCCAAGTTCAAACTCCCAAGTTCAAAGAGAGGTCCACAAATCCCTAAAAGGAACTGATGATGTTATCTCAGGCAAACACATACACACAACCTGCTGGGCAAAAACACATCATTTCAACCCAAAACATCTCATGTGATGACGTTGAATCAACATGGAAAACTGATTGGAGTTGGAAAAAGTCTTCAACGTAAGGACATTTTGTATTTTTAAAACCTAAATCTAAGACATGCTGACATTTTTTCTCTTCACATTTAATTCACGTTAGTTGACAACTCAACCAAATATAAATCGAAATTAGACGTTGAACTGACGTCTGTGCCTAGCGAGAAGCATCCAGCACCATGCGCGTGCACACACACACACACAGACAATTATGCCTAAATGGATTAGGGTCTAAAACAGGACTACCTGTAGGAAGCTCTTTTAACTGGAATTGTCCTTGACACAGTAGCCTTTGGGAGCTGGTAGACCATGGGAAACACTGGAGTAGGATCAACTAGGATCACAGGTAGGATCAGCTAACCAGAGAGGACAGGGACAGGTAGGATCAGCTAACCAGAGAGGACAGAGATAGGTAGAGTTGCCACTGCCCCCTGCCAAAATCCATAACTGCACTGAGCAGTGATCAAAGAGGGACCCCGGCATGGTAGGAGGACTGTAGTTTCACTCATGCATGCACAAACACGCAGCCGCACATGCACACACACACTGCGGTACAAACTACAGGAAAGACTGCAAAAAAACACTTTCTTTGTTTACCATGGACATTCTGTAGTACCCTGTCATGTCCTCTCCTTGTTTTTCATAAGGCATAACAATCAATACAGCAGCTCATCAACATCCTGTTTATGTAAGTTTGAGAGTATTTATTTATTTATCAAAATAATCTCCCCCAGGAAACAGAAAAACACTCTTGTCCTATCATCATATACCATTTTGGTTGTGCCGCCAGTCTTTTCTGTTCTGAGCCTATCAGACATCTGTCCCTGTCGGTGAGAGAGGGGAAACCTTGGGGCAGATGTGTGAATACAGGAGTCCACCACAGAAACACAGCCGTAGATACACAGGGGTCAACACAGAGTTAGATGGATGGTACAGCCAGACCTGGAGAGGAAGGGGGAAGACGAGGGGTAAAGAAGGAGAAAGTATCAAGTGAAGCGGCAGGTAGTCTAGTGGTTAGAACGTTGGGCCAGTAACTGAAAGGTTGCTGGATCGAAACCCTGAGCTGCCCAAGGTAAAAATCTGTCGTTCTGCCCCTGAGCAAGGCAGTTAACCCACTGTTCCCCGGGTGCCGTGGATGTCAATAATGGCAGCCCCCCCGCACCTCTCTGATTCGGTTGGGTTAAATGCGGAAAACACATTTAAGTTGAATGCATTCAGTTGTACAACTGACTAGGTATCCACCCCCCATAAACAGAGGAGTACATGGGGAATAGCAAAGTAGAGGCAAGAAGAAGAGGAGAGCTTGAAAGAGTTACAATTTGGGTAAGTGTGAGAGAGAAAGACTTGAAAAACAGATTGAAAGAGTAGGTGGAAAAACAGAATATAGAAGAGAGGGAAAGAACATGTTCGTGAGTTAAGTTGATTTTGCTAAGCAAAAGTGATAACGACAAAAGTGATAACGAACCATGTTCCTACCTTTAAAAATGTTCAAATGTACACTACCGTTCAAAAGTTTGGGGTCACTTAGAAATGTCCTTGTTTTCCATGAAAACATACATGAAATGAGTTGCAAAATGCATAGGAAATATAGTCAAAACGTTGACAAGGTTATAAAAAATGAATTTTAATTGAAATAATAATTGTATCCTTCAAACTTTGCTTTCGTCAAAGAATCCTCCATTTGCAGCAATTACAGCCTTGCAGACCTTTGGCATTCTAGTTGTCAATTTGTTGAGGTAATCTGAAGAGATTTCACCCCATGCTTCCTGAAACACATTCTACAAATTGGATTGGCTTGATGGGCACTTCTAACATACCATACGGTCAAGCTGCTCCCATACCAGCTCAATAGGGTTGAGATCCGGCGACTGTGTTGGCCACTCCATTATAGACATACCAGCTGACTGCTTCTTCCCTAAATAGTTATTGCATAGTTTGGAGCTATGCTTTGGGTCATTGTCCTGTTGTAGGAGGAAATTGGCTCCAATTAAGCGCCGTCCACAGGTATGGCATGGCGTTGCAAAATAGAGTGATAGCCTTCCTTCTTCAAGATCCCTTTTACCCTGTACAAATCTCCCACTTTACCACCACCAAAGCACCCCCAGATCATGACATTGCCTCCACCATTGTTGACAGATGGCATCAAGCATTCCTCCAGCATATTTTCATTGTTCTGCGTCTCACAAATGTTCTTCTTTGTGATCCGAACACCTCAAACTTACATTTGTCTCTCCATAACACTTTTTTCCAATCTTCCTCTGTCCAGTGTCTGTGTTATTTTGCCCATCTTAATCTTGTATTTTTATTGGCCAGTCTGAGATATGGCTTTTTCTTTTGCAACTCTGTCTAGAAGGCCAACATCCCGGAGTCGCCTCTTCACTGTTGACGTTGAGACTGGTGTTTTGGGGTACTATTTAATGAAGCTGCCAGTTGAGGACTTGTGAGGCGTCTGTTTCTCAAATGAAACACTCTAATGTCCTCTTGCTCATTTGTACCGGGGCCTCCAACTCCTCTTTCTATTCTGGTTAGAGCCAGTTTTCCCTGTTCTGTGAAGGGAGTAGTATACAGCATTGTACGAGATCTGCAGTTTCTTGGCAATTTCTCGCATGGAATAGCCTTCATTTCTCAGAACAAGAATAGACTGACGAGTTCTTTGTTTCTGGCCATTTTGAGCCTGTAATAGAACCCACAAATGTTGATACTCAACTAGTCTAAAGAAGGACAGTTTTACTGCTTCTTTAATCAGGCCAACAGTTTTCAGCTGTGCTAACATAATTACAAAAGGGTTTTCCAATGATCACACAATGTGCCGTTGGAACACAGGAGTAATGGTTGCTGATAATGGGCCTCTGTACACCTATGTAGATATTGCATAAAAAAATCAGCCGTTTCCAGCTACAATAGTGATTTACAATGTCTACACTGTATATCTGATCAATTTGATGTTATTTTAATGGACAAAAAATGTGCTTTTCTTTCAAAAACGAGGACATTTCTAAGTGACCCCAAACTTTTGAATGGTAGTGTATGTGACATGTTATGCATTAACAAGGTGTCTAGTATGATTCAGAGAAGTTTCATTACATTTCTCAAAATGGTACCAAGACCAAGCTTTTTCTCAATGGTGTACCTTTGAAAACGAATTTGGCACCAGAAGTCTGAAAAATGAAATTGTAACATTCAAATGTTAGATTTGACATATGTGCCTTCATTTTCAATAAATGTAAACCATGATGCTCATGGTAAATTCAAATATCTTAGTGGTCACAATTGAGACCTATTGGATATTGCAGTGAATCTAGCTAGTTAACCTTTTACTGCAGTGGTTTAAATCAGTGTTTCTTGGTAGTTTTAAACAAATCTACTTTGAAACAAAAGTATACACCTCACACACATGGTTATGTGCTTAAAAAAAGAAGACACCTGTACCATGTCAGATATAGAGTTGACACGTATGAAATTTTTTGTTTGCATACCAATATTACACTTTATATACATCACAGATGTATTGAAATATAACAAAATCGTTTGACATAGAAACACCCGATTTTTAAAAACAATTTTGATCAATTATGAAATTATGGAAAAAATTAATAACATTCCACCCATGAGGCCACTAGGAAATTTGACTGCAGGGAAAGGGCAAGCATTTTGACACGTACATTCAACATTTTCAAACTATGGCGAAAATAAGGAAAGTAGGCCGTTCTTCCAGTACACCGCACGCCGCCCTCGCAAAGACGCACACACACACACACGCATAATAATATTATTACAGTTGAAGTCAGAAGTTTACGTGCACCTTAGCCAAATACATTTAAACTCAGTTTAGCACAATTCCTGTAATTTAATCCTAGTAACAATTCCCTGTCTTAGGTCAGTTAGGATCACCACTTTATTTTAAGAATGTGACATGTCAGAATAATAATATTGACAATGATTTATTTCAGCTTTTATTTCTTTCATCACATTCCCAGTGGGTCAGAAGTTTACATACACTCAATTAGTATTTGGCAGCATTGCCTTTAAATTCTTTAACTTGGGTCAAATGTTTCGGGTAGCCTTCCACAAGCTTCCTATAATAAGTTGGGTGAATTTTGACCCATTCTTTCTGACAGAGCTGGTGTAACAGAGTCAGGTTTGTAGGCCTCCTTGCCCGCACACGATTTTTCAGTTCTTCCCACAAATGTTCTATAGGATTGAGGTCAGGGCTTTATGATGGCCACTCCAATACCTTGACTTTGTTGTACTTACGCCATTTTGACACAACTTTGGAAGTATGCTTGGAGTCATTGTCAATTTGGAAGACCCATTTGCAACCAAGCTTTAACTTCCTGACTGACTGATGTCTTGAGATGTTGCTTCAATATATCCACATAATTGTCCTCCTCATGATGCCATCTATTTTGTGAAGTGCACCGGTCCCTCCTGCAGCAAAGCACCCTCACAACATGATGCTGTCACCCCCGTGCTTCATGGTTGGGATGGTGTTCTTCGGGTTGCAAGCCTCCCCCTTTTTCCTCCAAACATAACAATGGTCATTATGGCCAAACAGTTCTATTTTTGTTTCATCCGACCAGAGGACAATCTTTGTCCCCATGTGCAGTTGCAAACCGTAGTCTGTTTTTTTTATGGCGGTTTTGGAGCAGGGGCTTCTTCCTTGCTGACCGGCCTTCCAGGTTATGTCGATATAGGACTCGTTTTACTGTGGATATAGATACTTTTGTACCTGTTCGCCTCCAGCATCTTCACAGGGTCCTTTGCTGTTGTTCTGGGAATGATTCGCACTTTTCGCACCAAAGTACGTTCATCTCTAGGAGACAGAACGTGTCTCCTTCCTGAGTGGTATGACGGCTGCTTGGTCCCATGGTGTTTATACTTGCGTACTATTGCTCCCAAGGATGAACCAGACTTGTGGTGATCTACAATTTTTTTCTGAGGTCTTGGCTGATTTCTTTTGATTTTCCCATGATGTTAAGCAAAGAAGCACTGAGCTTGAAGGTAGGCCTTGAAATACATCCACAGGTACACCTCCAATTGACTCAAATGATGTCAGTTAGCCTAACAGAAGCTTCTAAAGACATGACATAATTTTCTGGAATTTTCCAAGCTGTTTAAAGGCACAATCAACTTAGTGTATGTAAACTTCTGACCCACTGGAATTGTGATGCAGTGAATTATAAGTGAAATAATCTGTCTGTAAACAATTGTTGGATAAATGACTTGTATCATGCACAAAGTAGATGTCCTAACCGACTTGCCAAAGCTATAGTATAGTATAGTATAGTATAGCTATAGAAGGTTATGGAGTGGTTGACTCCAACCTAAGTGTATGTAAACGTCCAACTTCAACTGTATGTGAAATATTATTACATACAGATAATGAAAAAGTTAGATTTGAACTAATTTTCCATATCAATAATCGAAATGACTGAAAATAATTAATCAAAATGACATTTTTGCTTGATAAATCAAATACCATCATGAATAACAAAGCAATGGGCACTCTAAGCAGATGACGTTCGGTGGTCGTCGTCACCGCTTTCTAGCTGCCACCGATCCACATTTCTTTTTCCATTTGTTATGTCTTGATTATTTCTCATTATGGTTCTCATTTTGTTTTGTGCGTGATTGTTCCTGTTATGAGTTAGTCTTGTGTGTTAGGGTTTGTTATCCCTACGTGGATTTATTGAACTGTTTATTGTTCCAGAGCAAAGTACGTTATTTTTACTCAGTTCTGTTTCCTGCGCTTGACTCTGTCCTCACCTATACACCACTGATGTTGACAAATGCAATGGCAAATCAACCTACATAATGCATTGAAATAAAGGGCATCAGAGGTAATTACTTCAATTATTAAGGATGCGTGGTAGAGAAAGCAAACTTGACCAAACTATGGTGAAAATGAGGAAGGTAGGCTTTAAAATACAAAATGAAAATGTTTTCTAAAGACCGCAGCCAACACGATTGAATGAACAGCACCTCGGGGCAGGTGTTAGCCAGCTATAATTCTTACTGTTTGTGGATAGGCCAGGAGTGGATTTGTGGACACAGTTTGTTACACATGCACTGATTACGTTTTACAATTGATTCGTGATCTCTCACTGTTCAATAGATAAAAACACACACACTTTATATGTATTTTCACTATCACCACTTTGTGTGTGTGTGTGTGTGTGTGTGTGTGTGTGTGTGTGTGTGTGTGTGTGTGTGTGTGTGTGTGTGTGTGTGTGTGTGTGTGTGTGTGTGCGTTCTCTTACCAAACTGGGATCAGGTTTCTTACCAAGCAGTATAAAAACTGTTCAATGCAAGACATAGACTATCATGCTCTGGACAATGATAAATAAGAATGTAAGAAGAGTATTTGTGTCTAAATAAGTGTACACCAAGAATGAGAAAGATTGAAACATGTTTCAATTTACAAATCTGATTTAATTTAGCTATATGTTCCTGCTTTACAGCCTAACATGAAAGGTCATTAACTTTTTTACATGTAACCTAATTAATGTAGACCCAATGAACAATGGTACTCCCGCTACCCCTCTCTGGCGCTCGGTGTCACCAGTTTACTATTTATTACGCACACCTGTCACCATTGTTACGCGCACCTGCGCCACATGAGACTCACCTGGACTCCATCACCTTCCTGATTACCTCCACTATATCTGTCACTCCCTTTGGTTCCTTCCTGTACTTTCCTATTGTTTCTGTTCTTGTGTTTCATGTCTGTACGCTACTACGCTATCCTTGTACTTGCTTCCCGATTCTTAAAGTACACGTTACAGTTGTGTTTACATACAGGCATTAAAACCCCCACCTTGACAGCTGGTAAACTGTTAGCACAGTGGCTATTACAGTATATTGCTATTATACTGTGGATTCAATTCCATGAGCAAAACTATTTGGAACTGAATTAATCTGATATTTACGCATCATATTGTTATAAATAAACTGGGTTGAATGGTCATGTATTTGTTTTAATCACACGTTCACGTATTCACACATACAATGGTTCACTTATGGCATTTATCACCCCTTGTGTGCTTGAATGTGTGTGTGGTGTACATACAGAGAGTCTGTATAAGAGACAACACAGCTCTGTCTGCTGACCAAAGCAAATAGAGCATCACAGACCACAGTCCACCATGTACTTCTGAGGGCAAATCAGCTGTAGCGCAGTGTGCTACTTTTCCGAATCACAACCATGAGGGTGCATGACCTTGACCTTGACGATGGCCTTAAGTGTTCTCGACCTGTCTGCTCCTATACTCAGCACCAAAAAATGATGCATCACACCCTCTGAGACATAAACATCACTGCGAGTTAATGGAGAAGCCACTTTGAGGCTCCACTAAAGGCAAACAGTAAAAGGTTTACCAGGAAGGTGACCTTACAACGTGAGGCCGAGTGTGATGTTCTGTGTGTAATACCCTTGTTAAAACCAGGTATAGAGTTTATTCAAATTAAATCAAATGTATTTATATAGCCCTTCGTACATCAGCTGATATCTCAAAGTGCTGTACAGAAACCCAGCCTAAAACCCCAAACAGCAAGCAATGCAGGTGTAGCACGGTGGCTAGGAAAAACTTCCTAGAAAGGCCAAAACCTAGGAAGAAACCTAGAGAGGAACCAGGCTATGTGGGGTGGCTAGTCCTCTTCTGGCTGTGCCGGGTGGAGATTATGACAGACCATGGCCAAGATGTTCAAATGTTCATAAATGACCAGCATGGTCAAATAATAAGAATCACAGGCAGAACAGTTGAAACTGGAGCAGCAGCACGGCCAGGTGGACTGGGGACAGCAAGGAGTCATCATGTCAGGTAGTCCTGAGGCATGGTCCTAGGGCTCAGGTCCTCCGAGAGAGAGAAAGGAAGAGAGAAAGAGAGAATTAGAGACAGCATACTTAAATTCACACAGGACACCGGATAGGACAGGAGAAGTACTCCAGATATAACAAACTGACCCTGGCCCCCCGACACTACTACAGCATAAATACTGGAGGCTGAGACAGGAGGGGTCAGGAGACACTGTGGCCCCATCCGAGGACACCCCCGGACAGGGCCAAACAGGAAGGATATAACCCCACCCACTTTGCCAAAGCACAGCCCCCACACCACTAGAGGGATATCTTCAACCACCAACTTAGCATCCTGAGACAAGGCCAAGTATAGCCCACAAAGATCTCCGCCACGGCACAACCCAAGGGGGGGCGCCAACCCAGAATGGAAGATCACATCAGTGACTCAACCCACTCAAGTGACGCACCCCTCCTAGGGACGGTATGAAAGAGCCCTAGTAAGCCAGTGACTCAGCCCCTGTAATAGGATTAGAGGCAGAGAATCCCAGTGGAAAGAGGGGAACTGGCCAGTCAGTGACAGCAAGGGCGGTTCGTTGCTCCAGAGCCTTTCCGTTCACCTTCACACTCCTGGGCCAGGCAACACTCAATCATATGAGCCGCTGAAGAGATGAGTCTTCAGTAAAGACTTAAAGGTTGAGACCGAGTTTGCGTCTCTCACATGGGTAGGCAGACCATTCCATAAAAATGGAGCTCTGTAGGAGAAAGCCCTGCCTCCAGCTGTTTGCTTAGAAATTCTAGGGACAATTAGGAGGCCTGTGTCTTGTGACCGTAGCATAAGTGTAGGTATGTACGGCAGGACCAAATCAGAGAGATAGGTAGGAGCAAGCCCATGTAAATGCTTTGTAGGTTAGCAGTAAAACCTTGAAATCAGCCCTTGCCTTGACAGGAAGCCAGTGTAGGGAGGCTAGCACTGGAGTAATATGAACACATTTTTTGGTTCTAGTCAGGAACCAGGCTATGTGGGGCCGTATTTAGCACTAACTAAAGTTTATTTAGTGCTTTATCCGGGTAGCCGGAAAGTAGAGCATTGCAGTAGTCTAACCTAGAAGTGACAAAAGCATGGATTAATATTTCTGCATCATTTTTGGACAGAAAGTTTCTGATTTTTGCAATGTTACGTAGATGGAAAAAAGCTGTCCTTGAAACAGTCTTGATATGTTTTTCAAAAGAGAGATCAGGGTCCAGAGTAACGCCGAGGTCCTTCACAGTTATATTTGAGACGACTGTACAACCATTAAGATTAATTGTCAGATTCAACAGAAGATCTCTTTGTTTCTTGGGACCTAGAACAAGCATCTCTGTTTTGTCCGAGTTTAAAAGTAGAAAGTTTGCAGCCATCCACTTCCTTATGTCTGAAACACATGCTTCTAGCGAGGGCAATTTTGGGGCTTCACCATGTTTCATTGAAATGTACAGCTGTGTGTCATCTGCATAGCAGTGAAAGTTAACATTATGTTTTCGAATGACATCCCCAAGAGGTAAAATATACAGTGAAAACAATAGTGGTCCTAAAACAGAACCGTGAGGAACACCGAAATTTACAGTTGATTTGTCAGAGGACCAACCATTCACAGAGACAAACTGATATCTTTCCGACAGATAAGATCTAAACCAGACCAGAACTTGTCCGTGTAGACCAATTTGGGTTTCCAATCTCTCCAAAAGAATGTGGTGATCAATGGTATCAAAAGCAGCACTAAGGTCTAGGAGCACGAGAACAGATGCAGAGCTTCGGTCTGATGACATTAAAAGGTCATTTATCACCTTCACAAGTGCAGTCACAGTGCTATGGTGGGGTCTAAAACCAGACTGAAGCATTTCGTATACATTGTTTGTCTTCAGGAAGGCAGTGAGTTGCTGCGCAACAGCCTTTTCTAACATTTTTGAGAGGAATAGAAGATTCGATATAGGCCGATAGTTTTGTATATTTTCTGGGTCAAGGTTTGGCTTTTTCAAGAGAGGCTTCATTACTGCCACTTTTAGTGAGTTTGGTACACATCCGGTGGATAGAGAGCCATTTATTATGTTCAACATAGGAGGGCCAAGCACAGGAAGCAGTTCTTTCAGTAGTTTAGTTGGAATAGGGTCCAGTATGCAGCTTGAAGGTTTAGAGGCCATGATTATTTTCATCATTGTGTCAAGAGATATAGTACTAAAACACTTGAGCGTCTCTCTTGATCCTAGGTCCTGGCAGAGTTGTGCAGCCTCAGGACAACTGAGCTTTGAAGGAATACGCAGATTTAAAGAGGAGTCCGTAATTTGCTTTCCTATTATCATGATCTTTTCCTCAAAGAAGTTCATGAATTTATCACTGCTGAAGTGAAAGCCATCCTCTCTTGGGGAATGCTGCTTTTTAGTTAGCTTTGCGACAGTATCAAAAAGGAATTTCGGATTGTTCTTATTTTCTTCAATTAAGTTAGAAAAATAGGATGATCGAGCAGCAGTAAGGGCTCTTCGATACTGCACGGTACTGTCTTTCCAAGCTAGTCGGAAGACTTCCAGTTTGGTGTGGTGCCATTTCCGTTCCAATTTTCTGGAAGCTTGCTTCAGAGCTCGGGTATTTTCTGTGTACCAGGGAGCTAGTTTCTTATGAGAAATGTTTTTAGTTTTTAGGGGTGCAACTGCATCTAGGGTATTGGGCAAGGTTAAATTGAGTTCCTCAGTTAGGTGGTTAACTGATTTTTGTCCTCTGGCGTCCTTGGGTAGCCCGAGGGAATCTGGAAGGACATCAAGGAATATTTGTGTTGTCTGTGAATTTATAGCATGACTTTTGATGTTCCTTGGTTGGGGTCTGAGCAGATTATTTGTTACAATTGCAAACGTAATAAAATGGTGGTCCGATAGTCCAGGATTATGAGGAAAAACATTAAGATCCACAACATTTATTCCATGGGACAAAACTAGGTCCAGAATATGACTGTGACAGTGAGTGGGTCCAGAGACATGTTGGACAAAACCCACTGAGTCGATGATGGCTACGAAAGCCTTTTGGAGTAGGTCTGTGGACTTTTCAATGTGAATATTAAAATCACCAAAGATTATAATATTATCTGCTATGACTACAAGGTCCAATAGGAATTCAGGGAACTCAATGAGGAACGCTGTATATGGCACAGGAGGCCTGTAAACAGTATCTATAAAAAGTGATTGAGTAGGCTGCATAGATTTCGTGACTAGAAGCTCAAAAGACAAAAACGTCATTTTTTTTGTAAATTGAATTTTGCTATCGTAAATGTTAGCAACACCTCCGCCTTTGCGGGATGCACGGGGGATATGGTCACTAGTGTAGCCAGGAGGTGAGGCCTCATTTAACACAGTAAATTCATAAGGCTTAAGCCATGTTTCAGTCAGGCCAATCACATTAAGATTATGATCAGTGATTAGTTCATTGACTATAATTGCCTTTGAAGTAAGGTATCTAACATTAAGTAGCCCTATTTTGAGATGTGAGGTATCATGATCTCTTTCAATAATGACAGGAATGGAGGAGGTCTTTATCCTAGTGAGATTGCTAAGGCGAACACCGCCATGTTTAGTTTTGCCCAACCTAGGTCGAGGCACAGACACGGTCTCAATGGGGATAAATGAGCTGACTACACTGACTGTGCTAGTGGCAGACTCCACTATGCTGGCAAGCTGGCTGGCCTGCACCCTATTTCATTGTGGTGCTAGAGGAGTTAGAGCCCTGTCTATGTTGGTAGATAAGATGAGAGCACCCCTCCAGCTAGGATGGAGTCCGTCACTCCTCAGCAGGTCAGGCTTGGTCCTGTTTGTGGGTGAGTCCCAGAAAGAGGGCCAATTATCTACAAATTCTATCTTTTGGGAGGGGCAGAAAACAGTTTTCAACCAGCGATTGAGTTGTGAGACTCTGCTGTAGAGCTCATCACTCCCCCTGGGAGGGGGCCTGAGGCAATTACTCGATGCTGACACATCTTTCTAGCTGATTTACACGCTGAAGCTATGTTACGCTTGGTGATCTCTGACTGTTTCATCCTAACATCGTTGGTGCCGACGTGGATAACAATATCTCTATACTCTCTACACTCGCCAGTTTTAGCTTTAGCGGCAGGGTAGCCTAGTGGTTAGAGCGTTGGACTAGTAACCGGAAGGTTGCGAGTTCAAACCCCCGAGCTGACAAGGTTGATAGAGAAATTCTAAATTACTCTATGCTTTAATTGCCAAAACCAATTTCACACTCGTTTCTATTCATTAATGAGGTGTAAGTTCATTAATTATGCATGAAGTAGATCGAGACCAGTCTTAAAAGCCAGGTAAAGAGCGTTTAATTCCAGAGAGTACTAAATGCTTACACACATTACCACAGGTTATAAACTGAAAATGACGTCAGCGTTTTCCAAACGTTCCGTTTCACAAACAGAGGGCCCTTCTAATTCTCAAGCCTCCGCGTTATCAGCACGAAGTCAAGGCCAGTCAGCATAAATCAACATTCCCGACCATTTTGGAGATGGCCCGTTCCCACCACCTGGAGATTTGTACAACTGAATGAACTTAAAGAACAGACCTTCATTGTTACTAAACTTCCTGACTACATTATATACAATTGTGAAAGGGAGCAAGAGGGACAGTACATTATAGCATTTGGACTAGTCAGTTTCTGATTGGAATGTATACATAATTAGTCATTTCAAACATATTTTCCTCTATCAAAGGTACAAATCTGTCGTTCTGCCCCTGAACAGGCAGTTAACCCACTGTTCCTAGGCCGTCATTGAAAATAAGAATTTGCTCTTAACTGACTTGCCTGGTTAAATAAAGGTAAAATAAAAAATTAATAAATAAAAAATTAGCTAATGAATTGGTATTAGATTTAAAAGGTGATCGAATTGCTCCTGAATTGTAATGTCGTTAATGCATTTCTTTTGAAGAATATTTATTTAATGTACAAGTGGTTTGCATTTAAGTTTTGACCAATAAGGTGGCTTGTTAAGCTGAGGCCAATTGGAGAGTTGACCTGGTTAATAGTTATTATTATTTAGTTAAGAAATACTTTGTAGAGAGTGAAGCTAACGTCGCATCGTGGAGGTATTTGACAGCCTCGAGGTTAGCCTAGCATCGTGCGAGACCTGGAAAGAATTGCTTGTGGAAGAGTTCCTGTTTCCATGGGATATCTGTTATGCTAAGGTGTACTGACTGCATTGATAGCTGTGGATCTTGTGAGGACGCCTGCACGGAACCGCTGAGGAAATATCTACTAGTAGTGAGTGACCACAACGGTGGGGTGCTTCGGGACTTAATGTGTGTCATAATTTTTTTTTTAGGCTCCAACGCACGCCAACAGGTTTAAGCAAGCTTGCCAGTCATTTGGACAAGGGTTGTGCATGACTCATTGAGGTTTATTATTTTTTGTTATTTTGATGTGGTACATTGAAAATGTGATAATTTTTGATCTTGAACCTTGTCTGTTGCATTGGTGGAATCATTTACCTTTTCATTTAAATGCATGGCAAAGCATATCCTTATAAACTCAGCAAAAAAAGAAACGTCCTCTCACTGTCAACTGCGTTTGTTTTCAGCAAACTTAACATGTGTAAATATTTGCATGAACATTACAAGATTCAACAACTGAAACATAAACTGAACAAGTTCCACAGACATGTGACTAACATAAATGGAATAATGTGTCCCTGAAGCAAGAGGGGGTCAAAAGTAACAGTCAGTATCTGGTGTGGCCACCAGCTGCATTAAGTACTGCAGTGCATCTCCTCCTCATGGACTGCACCAGATTTGCCATTTCTTGCTGTGAGATGTTACCCCACTCTTCCACCAAGGCACCTGCAAGTTCCCTGACATTTCTGGGGGGAATGGCCCAAGCCCTCGCCCTCCAATCCAACAGGTCTCAGACATGCTCAATGGGATTGAGATCCAGGCTCTTCGCTGGCCATGGCAGAACACTGACATTCCTGTCTTGCAGGAAATCACCCACAGAACGAGTAGAATGGATGGTGGCATTGTCATGCTGGAGGGTCATGTCAGGATGAGCCTGCAGGAAGGGTACCACATGAGGGAGGAGGATGTCTTCCCTGTAATGCACAGCGTTGAGATTGCCTGCAATGACAACAAGCTCAGTCCGATAATGCTGTGACACACTGCCCCAGACCATGACGGACCCTCCACCTCCAAATGAATCCCGCTCCAGTGTACAGGCCTCGGTGTAACGCTCATTCCTTCGATGATAAACGCGAATCCGACCATCACCCCTGGTGATGCAAAAACGCGACTCGTCAGTGAAGAGCACTTTTTGCCAGTCCTGTCTGGTCCAGCGACGGTGGGTTTGTGGCCATAGGCGACGCTGTTGCCGGTGATGTCTGGTGAGGACCTGCCTTACAGCAATTCTACAAGCCCTCAGTCCAGCCTCTCTCAGCCTATTGCGGACAGTCTAAGCACTGATGGAGGGATTGTGCGTTCCTGGTGTAACTCAGGCAGTTGTTGTTGCAATCCTGTACCTGTCCCGCAGGTGTGATGTTCGGATGTACTGATCCTGTGCAGGTGTTGTTACATGTGTTCTGCCACTGCAAGGATGATCAATTGTCCGTCATGTCTCTCTTTTGCACTGTCTTAGGCCTCTCACAGTACGGACATTGCCACGTATTGCCCTGACCACATCAGCAGGCCTCATGCCTCCTTGCAGCATGCCTAAGGCACATTTACACAGATGAGCCGGGACTCTGGGCCTCTTTCTTTTGGTGTTTTTCAGCGTCAGTAGAAAGGCCTCTTTAGAGTCCTACGTTTTCATAATTGTGACCTTAATTGTCTACAGTCTGTAAGCTGTTAGTGTCCTAACGGATGTTCCACTTGTGCATGTTCATTAATTGTTTATGGTTCATTGAACAAGCATGGGAAATAGTGTTTAAACCCTTTACAATGAAGATCTGTGAAGTTATTTGGATTTTTACAAATTGTCTTTGAAAGACAGGGTCCTGAAAAAGGGACGTTCTTTTTTTTTTGCTGGGTTTATAATAACAAAAATCTATAATCATTCTATCTGAAGTGAATCCCCTAGTTGTCATCACCCTAGATCATGGGTGTCAAACTCTGGCCTGTGGGCCAAATTTGGCCCGCGGGGTAATTATATTTGGCCCGCGAGACAATACCAAATTACTACTAGAGCTGGCCCGCCGGTATTATACAGCGCATTCACCACTAATACTACGAATCCCATAATGCTCTGCTGTTTTCGCGCGCCAATCAGGACAGGACCCAGAAACGCTCTCTCCTCTGTGACAGTAGTCATAGGAACATAGACGCTACAACTGTCAGCGAGCTAACCCTTCCCAAAAATGGCGAAAAGAAAGGCAGAAAACAGGAGCTTTCTGGACAAGTGGGAGGCAGAATATCTGTTTACATTTGTAAAAGACAAACCTGTTTGTCTTGTTTGTGGAGTCAACGTGGCTGTAAGTAAAGGAGTACAACATTAGACGACACTATGAAACGAAACACCATGACAAATACAAGGACCTGGACATGACTCAAAGGAGCCAGAAAGTAGAGGAGATGAAAAGAAGTTTGGTTTCACAACAGAATATGTTTAAAAAAGCCACATCACAAAGCGAGACTGCTGTAAAGGCTAGTTATATAGTGGCAGCAGAGATCGCAAAATCAGCCCGGCCCTTTAATGAGGGAGAGTTCATGAAAAAGTGCATGATGAAGGTTTGTGACCTCGTATGCCCAGAGAAAAAACAAGCATTTTCAAACGTGAGCCTGAGCAGGAACACAGTAGCTGATCGCACATGTGATCTTGCCACCAATCTGTATGACCAGCTGATGGAAAAGGGAAAAGATTTTGTTGCGTTCTCCCTCGCTGTGGATGAGAGCTGCGACGCATCTGATACTGCTCAGCTGTCAGTCTTCATCCGTGGAGTGGACTCAAATCTGTGTGTTACGGAGGAGCTATTAGGATTCAAATCAATGCATGGCACAACCACAGGAAAGGAAATCTTTGAGGAGGTTTCCAAATGTGTAACTGAAATAAAGCTGCCGTGGGATAAACTCGTTGGATTAACGACAGATGGTGAGCCAGCGATGTGCGGTAATAAGAGTGGACTGGTGGGCATGGTTCGGGAGAAGATGCGGGAAGAGAACTGTGCAGGTGAGCTAACTGTTTACCACTGCATCATACATCAGGAAGCACTGTGTGCCAAAGCCCTAAAGATGGAACATGTTATGACCACAGTAACACAGGTAGTTAACTTTATAAGAGCCAAAGGTCTAAATCACCGCCAGTTTAAATCTTTTCTGATGGAGTGTGGTTCGGAATACGCAGACGTGCCGTATCACACAGAGGTGAGATGGCTAAGCAGAGGAAAAGTACTGAACAGATGTTTCGAGCTGCGTGAGGAAATATGTCAATTCCTGGAAACCAAAGGGAAGGATACAGCAGAGCTCCGGGAGCAAAAGTTCCTGTGTGAGCTGGCCTTTCTCTGTGACATCTCGAGCCATCTCGATGCGCTGAACCTGCAGCTTCAGGGGCGGGGGCGCATCATCACAGACATGTACGCTGCAGTGAGGGCCTTCAAAACTAAACTGTGCCTGTGGGAGAATCAGATGCTGCAAGGAAACCCTTGCCATTTTCCCTGCTGCCAATCCATAAAGCGCAGATCTCTACCGCCGTGTTCCCATGCGCACAGTTTGCTGAAAAACTCAGTGTTCTCGCCGCTGAGTTTAGCCGGCGATTTGCCGACTTCGATGCCCAGAAATGCAAGTTTGAACTGCTTAGTAATCCCTTCGCAGTTGATGTGGAAAATGCACCAACCAACATCCAAATGGAGCTGATTGAACTCCAGTGCAACGACACGCTGAAGTCAAAGTATGATGCTGTGGGCGCCGCACAGTTTCCACGGTTCATCCCTGACACAATGCCTCAGCTCCGCACCCAAGCTGCTCAGATGCTCTCCATGTTCGGCAGCACTTATCTATGCGAGCAACTTTTCTCCTCGATGAAGATGACCAAAACAACTCACAGGAGACGTCTGACTGATGAACATCTTTGCTCGATACTGAGGATTTCTTCAGCTCAGAGCTTGAGCCCAGACATTGATGAACTAGCATCCAAGAAGAGATGCCAGGTATCTGGTTTGGGCACATCAGATTAGACCAGTGTGCAATAATTAACGTTTTCTTTATGCACTTTTTCTTGCTACAAGGCATGGGCTTGAATGGTTGATTGATTTATTATCATTTTATTTGTAAAATTATTAGCCAGTGGAAAAAGTTTATTTTGGTATTTAAATCAGAAGTCTGCAAATAGAAAAGAGGCATACAATTTTTATTTAAATTTTATTTATTTAATAAATGAATGCCATTGATGTGTTTTTTCATTTGAAATTCGATTTTGCATGTCTCCACTATTAAATTATATATTGTATGGTAATAAGTGATGCTTGTTCCATATTCAATGTTAAAGCAAAACTTGTTTGGGTCCATATTAAAAGGTTAATTTGTTCAATGTTGGCCCGTGACTTTGTTCAGGTTTTACATTTTGGCCCACTGGGTATTTGAGTTTGACACCCCTGCCCTAGATGGTTTACAATCTATTAGAGATGTCCTTCTCACCTAATATCCCATGCTGTTCAGATATTCTAAGGTAATATCGTGAGTCAAATTCGAGCCTAGTGAAAGGGTTACATGTGGAATCGACAAGTTCAACCCTTTTATTCCATGGGGAGCATATGTCTTACACTGACTTCTTCCAGCAGACTCGGTGTGGTGCGGTTTTCTACACTTGCTTGCTTGCTTCCTTCTGTGGAATATAGTGCATGGTCTCCCACCACAACAGACCAGGCACCAATATAACTACCAAAAATCACTTAATCTAATCTGTAACTTTAATTCATTTAACAAACCCTTCATTAAGCTGACAGTCACCAAAATTGGAAACGAGAATGACTTAAAATATATATTTTCAGTGCATTCAGAAAGTATTCACGCCCTAAAAGTTTTGCGAATATATTGCAAATGCAAAACAGAAATACCTTCAGAGGGTTGTTATGAGACTCGAAATTGAGCTCAGGTGCATCTTGTTTTCAGTGATCATCTTTGAGATGTTTCTACAACTTGATTGGAGTCCACCTGTGGTAAATTTACTTGATTGGACATGATTTGGAAAGGCACACACCTGTCTATATAAGTTCCCAAAGTTGACAGTTTATGTCAAGCCATGAGGTTGAAGGACTTGTCCGTAGAGCTCTGAGACAGGATTGTTTCGAGGCACAGACCTGGGGAAGGGTACAAAAACATTTCTGCAGCATTGAAGGTTCCCAAGAACACAGTGGCCTCATTCATTCTTAAATGGAAGAAGTTTAGAACCACCAAGACTCTATAACCTAGAGCTGGCCGCCCGGCTAAACTGAGCAATGGTGGGAGAAGGGCAGAAGGACAACCATCTCTGCAGCACTCCACCAATCAGACCTTTATGGTAGAGTGGCCAGATGGAAGCCACTCCTCAGTAAAAGGCACATGGCTGCCCGCTTGGAGTTTGCCAAAAGGCACCTAAAGGACTCTGTTTGATCCTAGTAGAGCTTCTAGAGCTTATTCCATGTTCTAAGTCTGGACAGGTCTTTATCTAAACGTGCTTTAGACTTCCCCTCTGCCATCTCCCTCCTTGTCTAGAGGACATAAGCCTGGGTGTAAGGGACAGTTCTATATCTTCTCTCTCCAGTCTAGGTTGTTTGCTGTTTCTCACTAAGCCCATAGATGTGAGGTTTTTATACCAGCATCAGAGATGAGCTGGTGACCTTTGACACCAGCACTGATAAGAAAGAAGGATTAGACGACGCAGGGGACTGGTATCAGTTGAGCGAGGAGCAACTGGGAAGAGCAGTCAAGTGCTGCAAAGAAGACCAAGAAAAGCTGCAGCTGAACCAGAACAGAGCCGTATGTCTTGCCCGTCCTAATTAAGGCATATGTAGTAAGTCTCTGTAATGTTAATGTTTTAAAATTGTAAAGTATTTTTTTCAGTAATGTCCTTTTCATTATATGTCGGACCCTAGGAAGACTATCTGTCGCCATTGCATCGGCTAATGGGGTTCCCAATAAAATCAACAACAAAAAAAGAATGTTAATTCCTCTCTTGTTCAGAGTGGTAGGCGTGAAGCGTGAGGGCAAGAGGGCATTAATGTAACTCTGGGCTATATTTAGCTGATTATTCTGAAAACTTTTTTTTTTTTTTTTACGCTTGTGCACTGATTAGTGTGAATGTGAGCATCTTGACCGGGGGTGGAGCTGGCCCAGTGAAGGGGAAAGGAGCAGAGGGAGACAGCCGGAAGGTACAGTCCCTGTCAGCTAGCACGGCCCACTGAGATAATTGGAGCAGAGGCTTCGGGCTGAAGCCTGAACGCTGAGAGGGTAGGAGTAGAGCAATGGGACAATTTGGTTCTGTACACACAGAACTCCTCCAGAACCACAGCGTCGGTTATACAACTCTCCACCAGGGGGCACAACTTCCTCAGAGAATGTCATTCTTATCCTTTCTATGTTAAAATAATATTTTTTTTTGTTTTAGAGTGTCGCAAGGTATGAGAACCATTTATCCAGATTTTTGCAATGAATTGTTTTGTTTTACAATCTACTATTGGTTTGAACATTTCAACAACACGTTCTTGTTGTTTATGTACCAGCCCTTTAACTTGTTGCAACGAGCAATCCCGTATCCGGGAGCGTAATTATAGCCTCAAGCTCATTACCATAACGCAACGTTAACTATTCATGAAAATCGCAAATGAAATGAAATAAATATATTGGCTCACAAGCTTAGCCTTTTGTTAACAACACTGTCATCTCAGATTTTCAAAAAGTGCTTTTCAACCATAGCTACACAAGCATTTGTGTAAGAGTATTGATAGCTAGCATAGCATTAAGCCTAGCATTCAGCAGGCAACATTTTCACAAAAACAAGAAAAGCATTCAAATAAAATAATTTACCTTTGAAGAACTTCGGATGTTTTCAATGAGGAGACTCAGTTAGATAGCAAATGTTCAGTTTTTCCAAAAATATTATTTGTGTAGGAGAAATCGCTCCATTTTGTTCATCACGTTTGGCTAAGAAAAAAAAAACTAAAATTCAGTCATCAAAACGCCCAACTTTTTTCCAAATTAACTCCATAATATCGACAGAAACATGGCAAATGTTGTTTAGAATCAATCCTTAAGGTGTTTTTCACATATCTATTTGATGATATATCATTCGTAGAAGTTTGGTTTCTCCTCTGAATCACATGGAAAAATACATGCAGCTGGAGATTACGCACCAATTTCGACGGAGGACACCAGGCGGACACCTGGTAAATGTAGTCTCTTATGGTCAATCTTCCAAAGATATGCCTACAAATACGTCACAATTCTGCAGACACCTTGGGGAAACGACAGAAAGTGTAGGCTCGTTCCTGGCGCATTCACAGCCATATAAGGAGACATTGGAACACAGCGCCTCAAAAATCTGGCTCACTTCCCATTTGAAGTTTCATCTTGGTTTCGCCTGTAGCATTAGTTCTGTGGCACTCACAGATAATATCAGAGTGTTTTCTTTCCAAAGCTGTCAATTATATGCATAGTCGAGCATCTTTTCGTGACAAAATATCTTGTTTAAAACGGGAACGTTTTTCATCCAAAAATGAAATACTGCCCCCAGAGTTTCAAGAGGTTAACCAGTCCATACAGCATGTTTTCCCTTAATCACCAGAATATTTTTTGTAACCTTTTCTCTTTATCCTTCATTCACAATTTAGTGGCTATATCCAGGAAAGCCAAAGTTCCAAAAGATAGGCCTAAAATAGTATATAAGAGATCATACTTTTTTGCAACATATTTGTTGGTCTGATGTGATTAATAAGGAGCATCCAGATGCTACACTTGATGAATTTATGAAATTGTTTCATCCAATTATTGGTAAACATGCACGTGTTAAGAAACTGTTAAGGCTCCATGGATTGATGAGGAATTGAAAACTGTATGGTTGAAAGAGACGGAGCAAAAGGAGTAGCTAATAAGTCTAGCTGCACTGACTGGCTGACTTACTGCAAATTGAGAAATGATGTGACTAAACTCAACAAAAAGAAGAAACTGTATTATGAAGCCAATATTAATTATATAAAAACTTGAGTACTTTAAATGAAATTATGGGCAGAAACACAATTTCTTTAAACAAATTAACAACAGACTTTTAGCAGATGTTATTGCGGGTATAGCGAAATGCTTGTGCTTCTAGTTCCGACAGTGAAGCATATCTAACAAGTCATATTTAACCATTTCTCAACAAATACCTAATACACACATCTAAGTGAAGAATATATAAATATATGGACAAGCAATATAAGGGTGGCATAGATTGAGATACAGTAATATAGAATACATAGTATATATATAGTATATACACTACCATTCAAAAGTTTGGGGTCACTTAGAAATGTCCTTGTTTTTGAAAGAAAAGCATTTTTTTGTCCATTAAAATAAATCAAATTGATCAGAAATACATTGAAGACATTTTTATGTTGTAAATGACTATTGTATCTGGAAACGGCAGATTTTTTAATGGAATATCTACATAGGCGTACAGAGGCCCATTAACAACAACCATAACTCCTGTGTTCCAATGGCACGTTGTGTTAGCTAATTCAAGTTTATAATTTTAAAAGGCTAATTGATCATTAGAAAACCCTTTTGCAATTATGTTAGCACAGCTGAAAAATTTTGTACTGGTTAAAGAAGCAGTAAAACTGGCATTAGTCCACCTATATCAATGGGTCGTTTTCTTCCCCCCATGCTTTAAACTGTGGAATACCGCAGGGCAGCTGCCTTTACTTAATATATATCAATGACCTTCCTTATGCCTTATCTGAAAGTCAAGCAACTATATTTGCAGACAATACTACATTTTATACAGCAAGACAATTGGTATGAACACCAAGAAAACCAAGGTTATGTTGGTCTGTTCCACCAGGAAAAGGCCAACACAGTATGGGATACAATTAGTATGGGGAAGTACAAATTGAGGAAGTGGCAGAAACCAAGCTACTAGGGGTGTAGCTAGACAACTGCTTATCATGGTCATCTCAAATAACAAACTAGGTAATAAAACTAATTAAAACTGCACGCATGATCAGAACAATAGCTAAATGATTATCGGGAAAGATTCTTAACCAAACAACCCAAGCATTAATTGGGAGTCAGGTGAACTACTGTTCTGTGGTCTGGGTAAATGCATCAGCAATTGAAATTAGGAGGCTGCAGATTGCACAGAACAAAGCGGCAAGGATTGTTTTACAGTGACGATATGATTCTTCAGTTGTAGTCATGCTCAATGCTCTTGGTTGGTCATCAATCAACAAGATAATTGGAAGAAAAAAATGCTTATTTTATTTCACAATTTACACCATTTAAAACTGCCAAACTATTCACAACAGTATTCAGTTGGTAAGAGACAGACATTTAGTAAAAACTAAGAATAGATTGTCCACCATCTATGTGGGCCGGTAAGGAGTATTGGTGTCTCTGAGGGATCTTTGGCCTGGTTTGCTAACTACGTCTCTCAAAGAGTGCAGTGTATAAAGTCAGAACATCTGCTGTCTCAGCCACTGCCTGTCACCAAGGCTGTAACCCAAGGCTCGATCCTAGGCCCCACGCACTTCTCAATTATGGAGACAAAATTTATTGATCGGCAGGTAAGGGTGCTCTCGAGCGGCTAGATGTTCTTTACCATTCAGCCATCAGATTTGCCACCAATGCTCCTTATAAGACACTGCACTCCAGTGATGTGCACTCCAGAAAATACACAAATAAAAATAGCGAAACGTCAAAAAAGGGATCCTTTTAAGATAAAAATATACTAAATATATTCATATGTCACCAAATAATTGGTTAGCACTGTCTGGGCTAGCACCATGGTATAGCCGGAGGACAGTTAGCTTCCATCCTCCTCTGGCTACATTGACTTCAATACAAAACCTAGGAGGCTGGTAGGCCTCACCCCCTTCCATAGACATACATGGTAATTATGACCAATTCCAGAGGATATCCTCCAACCAATCAAAGCTTTTGCAGTATGAACTGACATGTTGTCATAGATGTAGGATCAGATAATTAACCTAGTGTGTTGTATTGGGATTGTGCCACAGAGCATTATGGGGGTTATATGTGTTGAGAAGCTTGGTGACATTGTTGGATAGAGATTAAGAGTGATAGTTGAACAGTTTTGGGACATTATTCTATTATTCTATTCAAATTCATTTTTATATATTACAGGAGATGGAGGAGGTATATTATACATTGTTTTCTTGGATATAGAACTTTATTTTTGTGTCTAGTTAATGCAATTTATTTAAATTTGCCTTGCTAACTTCAGTAGCTCACTAGCGCAATTTTCTCCACTAGAATGGTAGAATGGCCAACGCTGCCGGAAATGTTGTGGACTTTTTGTTGAAGAACCTCTTTCATTCTCTGGGGTATACGGAAAAAGTGCGAATTAAAAGCGAGGGTTGACCTCTGCCTGAGATCAGTTGGTATCAAATGTTTTGCTGATTAACAGGGAGCCTATCCTCAAGCCGCCTGTAATTGCACATTAAGATTCTTTACATGCTGAACAGCTTTTCTGGGATGTTGAAACCAATTCTGAATGATTTGATAGCTTCCATCGCATCATCCATTAAAAGTTAGATTAAAGAGATAGGTTGACGCAGCACATTTTTTCGCAGGCGCTTAAGTAGGCTTTGCACTTTCCCCTGGGATTTATTTAGCAAAGATGATAACACCTAATCACTCCGGACAGACACAAGCAAAAACACATGACATAAATGTTGCAGCAGCCTAGGCCACACCTAAACATAAAAAATCTGACATGCTGTATGGGATGAAAACGAGACAATTTTCCCATCTGATCAACTGTAGGCTACTATTAAGAGCAGCTGCATACAGCCTGTCCATCTGGTCAGGGTAAACTAATGTAACGTTATGTATTTATAGTCCATTTGTGTGTCAGGAGAAAATGTGAATGTGATCAAATTTTGATTATAATCAAAATTGGGCTGGCTAGGCTGCCTATACGTTTTTAATCCAAAATGATTACCTGGAATGAATCAATCAACATAATAGTGATAGCAGATGTGAGTCATTTCTTTGGGAAGGTCTACAGTTGCATAGGCCTGCATGATGCAAACATGCATAAAGCAAGCTCAGCTCTGTGAGTTCTATTGTCTATGGTTCACCCCCCCCCCAGGAGTTTTTTAAAACCATGTGACTTGACTAGGAAAAACTGTTCCCAGCATAGCTCA
This sequence comes from Oncorhynchus nerka, assembly GCF_034236695.1. Lineage (NCBI taxonomy): Eukaryota > Metazoa > Chordata > Actinopteri > Salmoniformes > Salmonidae > Oncorhynchus > Oncorhynchus nerka. The sequence continues at coordinate 64,165,981 of NC_088409.1, read as the reverse complement.
TATAAAACCTTTTTACAACTGGTTAATCACTGTCATACCTTATAGGGTCCAGAGTTTTCCTAGTTAGGTTAACATATAAGGAAAAACCAGGCCCCAGGAGGTAAAAACTGCCCCATCGCTCTGGGGTATATGGTGCCACCAGTCTGCTTGTAGTTGTCAGTTATCGTCAGGTATGTGGATGATCAGGCCGTTATTCAGGAACGTTTCTTGAGCTACTTTGATGTGTCAAGTGGGCAAGATGCGCAGTCTGAGTTTGACTTTAGAGAAACTCGTCCAAACCTACGATGGCACGGCTGTAATGGAATGTACACCGTATCTGCTATTTGTATTTACAGCTAAGTCCCCTCCTGTTCCCTGATTAAGAGGTGATGACTACTCCACTCCACTACCATTGTCAACTTTCTCCTGACATGAACTGAAGCCATGACATCTCATGTGTCCGCTCATCCACTGGCACATTGAATGTTTTCCTTCCAAGCACTGTGAATACCCCTATGAATTTTCTCTCATTACTGTATGTAGAGTCAATCACATACACAATCACATTATTACAGATCAGAGATGTTACTCCTTGCTTGGACTAACTCTTTTGTCTAACTGGTGTCTTGGGTTGTTGTTTTTTGTTTTTTGTCTTCCCAGTAAAATCCTGTCCTGCACTGGTCAAGCCTCTGAACACCTCAACTCATGCCTCATACCCTCATTCAATCACTGCTGTGATCCCTTTCCAACACGGTGTAAGTAGTCCCCTCTTTCCCATTCCCCATAATATTGTGCTGTAAATGCCTTTATTAAATGCTTTTGGTTAGAATAATTAGTCTTTGATGATTTTTTAAACAGACTTTGTGGTCTCCGTGTGTTTCGTGCCTATTTGTTATTACTGAATGTTGTCCTGTCAACACGTGTCCCCTCCTTTGATTTATTTAACCTTTTATTTCACTAGGCAAGTCAGTTAAGAACAAATTCTTATTTATAATGACAGCCTACTAAAAGGCCTCCTGCGGGGATGGGGGCTGGGATTAAAAATAAATAAATAAATATATATATATATATATATAAATATATATACACATCACGACAAGAGAGACAACACAACACTACCTAAAGAGAGACCTAAGACAACAACATAGCAAGGCAGCAACACATGACAACACAGCATGGTAGCATCACAGCATGACAACAACATGGTAGCAACACAACATGGTAGCAGCACAAAACATGGAACAAACATTATTGGGCACAGACAACAGCATGAAGGGAAAGAAGGTAGAGAAAACAATACATCATGCAAAGCAGCCACAACTGTCATTAAGAGTGTGCATGATTGAGTCTTTGAATGAAGAGATTGAGATAAAACTGTTCAATTTGAGTGCTGCAAAGAAAGACCCATTTAGGATGCAGCTGGTCCAGAAGAGAGTGACATGTCTTGCTCTTCATTGTAATTTTACCTTTATTTAACTAGGCAAGTCAGTTAAGAACAAATTCTTATTTACAATGACGGCCTACCCCAGCCAAACCCTAACCTGGACGATGCTGGGCCAATTGTGTGCCGCCCTATGGGATTCCCAATCATGGCCGGTTGTGATACAGCCTGGAATTGACCCAGGGTCTGTAGTGATGCCTCTAGCACAGAGATGCAGTGCCTTAGACCGCTGCACAACTCGGGGGCCCCTAGAGGGCTAATCAGGAGGCTAATATTAATACTATCCATGCCAGTCTCTTGGCTAAGAGTTGAGGAAAATCTGACTGCTGCACTTTTTGTTTTTATAAGAAACATTAATGTGTTGGAAATACCTAATTGTTTGCATAGTGAACATCCACACAGCACTGACACACACACTTAACCCACCAGACATGCCATCAGGGGTCTTTTCACAGGCCCCAGGTCCAGAACAAATTCAAGGAAATGTACAGTATTATACAGAGTGCATGGACGCCCTTCCATCTCATATAGAGCAAGAGAACAGCAAACCTGGTTTCAAAAAACAAATAAAGCAACACCTCACAGCACAACTCCTCTCCTCATGTGACTTACTTGTTGTGTGTATGTGCTGACAATGAATGTCTAACTGATAGATATACACACACACACACACACACACACACACTACTGTGCATGTTCATGTTTTTAAATGTATGTAAATTGTAACGTTTTTTTGTCTAATGTAATTTTTGTTATATGTCGGACCCCAGTAAGACTAGCTGTCGCCATTGGTGTTGGCTAATGGGGATCCTGATCTATTCCTTGAAGCCTTAGAGATACAGAGACAAATATACATATGTGTACAGTAAATACTATGTATACAGTACCAGTAAAAAGTTTGGACACATCTACTCATTACAGGGGTTTTCATTATTTGTACTATTTTCTACATTGTAGAATAGTAGTGAAGACATCAAAACTACGAAATAATACATATGGAATCATGTAGTAACCAAAATGTAGCCACCCTTTGCCTTGGTATTATCTTAACCAGCTTGTTCAAAACTGTTCAACTATCAAACTATGATGGGCATAGGGAAAATTAGAGTATCATGTAGTAGCCTAAACCTATTGCTGTTACATTGAACTGAGTGAACTGAATATGAATGAGAGTCATCCAATATGCTGTAATAGAAATACGGCCATGCTCATGAAAAAAGAAATCCTCCTCCCTCATCTCAAACGCCACTGACCACCACTGGTCCAACTGGTATATATGACTTCCCACTTGGTTATGAATGTAGCATTAGCTAGCAGTTAGCATGTCTTAGCATACACTAGATAGGAAGCTATAGCCTTTAGTTACTAACTAGCTGCTTTAATCGCACCACCACTCTACTACAACCTCATTACCACTGAGTATGAAAATAACGTTGCTGTTTGATGAGACATTTGTCTTGTATGTCTTAAATTATCCATAGAAAAGTTGCTCAAGTGCCGTATTCTCTATGTTCTTGTCAAGAATAGGTTCCTTTGGTGATTTATAAATACATTGAGATGCAAGCTGTGACATGAGAAGTCAATCCCAAGGACATCATCTCATTAAAAAGCCACACTGGTTGTCCAACACACCCAACTCAAAAGTGCCACCCATAGCCTATACAGGAAAATACTCTGAGAAAAGAATTCAATTGTGGAACTGTACAGTAGTCGTATGCATGTACTATTGTGTGTATGATATACTGCTTGATGTGATGGTAAAACCATCTGGTCTATGCTGTGTGTGGAATTTGTATAAGTTTGTATGGGGTGTGCTAAACTACACTTTTAGAAAAAAGGTGGTATCTAAAATTTAAAAGAGTTCTTCGGCTGACCTCATAGGATAAATCTTTGAAGAACACTTTTTGGTTCCAGATAGAGCCCTTTTGGTTGCAGCTACAACCCTTTAGGGGCCCATGTAGTGGCCCCCAATGTGACGTGTCAGCTGTCTCTGTGGACACACACATACACTACTTGACACACAAAGATACACATTATTGTCAGGATACAGCCTGTCTCCCCCATCTCTCTCTTCCTGTCCTCCATACATGTGATTCAACCGATGAGATTAGTCAATACTCTACTTAGCCATGATAAATATAACAATAATCTAATTATTTCACTCCTGTGCTCCTCAAGTACTAACACAACTGTGCTTAGAGCAAAATGCAGTGGTGCAAATCAACCTATTACAGCGCATAACAACAGAGCACAATATCAACTGTCATTGAGTGAGCAAGAAAATGACACATATAGGACAGATATTGAAGAGACAGGGAGAGAGGGAGCAGGTGTTTTAGCATGTTTTTTAAAAAATAGATCGATTTAGTGTAACGGCGTTCTTCGTTTGTCGAAAGAGAGTCGGACCGAAATGCAGCGTGGTGGTTACTCATGACTTTAATGAAAAAAGCGATACATGAAATAACTATACAAATACAAAACAACAAACGGAACGTGAAATCTAATTACAGCCTATCTGATGAAAACTACACAGAGACAGGAACAATCACCCACGAAATACACAGTGAAACCCAGGCTACCTAAATACGGGTTCCCCATCAGAGAATCACGTCAAGAATCACCTGACTCTATACTAGACACACCCCTAATCAACCACAATCCCAATGCCTACAAAAACCCCAATACGACAATACAATAAACCCATGTCACACCCTGGCCTGAACAAATAATTAAAGAAAACACAAAATACTATGACCAAGGCGTGACAGAACAACCCCCCTAAGGTGCGGACTCCCGGACGCACCTCAAAACCATAGGGAGGGTCCGGGTGGGCGTCTGTCCATGGTGGCGGCTCCGGCTCGGGACGTGGACCCCACTCCATAAATGTCATAGTTCCTCCCCTTCACGTCCTGGGATAATCCACCCTCGCCGCCGACCATGGCCTAATAGTCCTCACCCAGAACCCCACTGAACTGAGGGGCAGCTCGGGACTGAGGGACAGCTCGGGACTGAGGGGAAGCTCGGGACTGAGGGGAAGCTCGGGACTGAGGGGCAGCTCGGGACTGAGAGGCAGCCCGGAACTGAGGGGCAGCCCAGTACTGAGAGAAAGCTCAGTACTGAGAGGAAGCCCAGTACTGAGAGGAAGCCCAGTACTGAGAGGAAGCCCAGTACTGAGATGAAGCTCAGGCAGGTAGTAGGCTCCGGTAGATCCTGGCTGGCTGGCGGATCTGGAAGATTCTGGTTGACTAGCAGATCTGGAAGATTCTGGTTGACTGGCAGATCTGGAAGAGACTGGTTGACTGGCAGATCTGGAAGAGACTGGTTGACTGGCAGATCTGGAAGAATCTGGTTGACTGGCAGATCTAGCTGCTCTATGCAGACCGACAGCTCTGGCTGCTCCATGCAGACTGGCAGCTCCTTGCAGATTGGCAGCTCCTTGCAGACTGGCAGCTCCTTGCAGACTGGCAGCTCCTTGCAGACTGACAGCTCCTTGCAGACTGGCAGCTCTTTACAGACTGACAGCTCTGGCTGCTTCATGCAGACTGACATATCTGGCTGCTTCATGCAGACTGACAGCTCTGGCTGCTTCATGCAGACTGACATCTCTGGATGCTTCATGCAGACTGACAGCTCTGACTGCTCCATGCAGGCTGACAGCTCTGATTGCTCCATGCAGGCTGACAGCACCTTGCAGACTGGCAGCTCCTTGCAGACTAGCAGCTCCTTGCAGACTGGCAGCTCCTTGCAGACTGGCAGCTCCTTGCAGACTGGCAGCACAGGCTGCTCCGAACAGGCAGGAGGCTCCAGCAGCGCTGTAGAGGAGGAAGGCTCTGATAGCGCTGAACAGGCGGGAGACTCCGACAGCGCAGGAGGGAAGGAAGGCTCTGATAGCGCTGAACAGACAGGAGACTCCAGCAGCGCTGTAGAGTAGGAAGGCTCTGATAGCGCTAAACAGGCGGGAGACTCCAACAGCGCTGGAGAGGAGGAAAGCGCTGGCTGCGCTGAACAGGCGGGAGGCTCCGGCAGCGCTGTAGAGGAGGAAGGCTCTGGAAGTGCTGAACAGGCGGGAGACTCCGACAGCGCTAGAGGGAAGGAAGGCTCTGGCTGTGCTGAACAGGCAAGGCGCACTGAAGGCCTGGTGCGTGGTGCTGGAACTGGTGGTACTGGATCGAGGACACGCACAGGAAGCCTGGTGCGGGGAGCTGCCACCGGAGGACTGGTATGTGAAGGTGGCACAGGATGGACTGGATCGTGAAGGTGTACTGGAGAGCCTGAGAGCAGGACTGGCACAGGACGTGCAAGGCAAGGTAGGTACACAGGAGGCCTAGTGCGTGAGGCTGGCACAATTCTCACCAGCCGACTAACACGCACCTCAGGACGAGTATGGAGCGCTGCCCCAGGTGCCATCAAATCCCTGACTCGCTCCGTCGGACGAATTTTGTACCTATAGCACCAAGCTAGCAACTCCCTCATTACTCTCCACTCCACTTTCCCCATTAACTCCTTCACAGTCTCTGCTTCGCTCACCTCTAACACCGGCTCTTCACGATTAACAAGGAGAGTTGGCTCAGGTCTATCTCCTGACTCTGCCACTCTCCCTATGAGCCCCCCACCAATACATTTTTGGGGCTGCTTTTCGGGCTTCCCTCTGCGCCGTCGTGATTGCCTCTCCAACTCCATTCTCCTATAGCCCTCTTCGCACTGCTCCAGCGAATCCCAGGCGGGCTCCGGTACTCTCTCTGGGTCGACCGCCCACCTGTCTATTTCTTCCCACGTAGTATACTCCATACCTCTGCTGTCCATAACGTCCTCCCTTCGCTGCTCCTGCTGTCGCTGCCTGTTACCACGCCACTCGGTCCGTGTGTGGTGGGTGATTCTGTAACGGCGTTCTTCGTTTGTCGAAAGAGAGTCGGACCGAAATGCAGCGTGGTGGTTACTCATGACTTTAATGAAAAAAGCGATACATGAAATAACTATACAAATACAAAACAACAAACGGAACGTGAAACCTAATTACAGCCTATTTTTTTATATTTTTTATAAAAAATAATTTATTATCTTCAATACCATTCATTCTTTACAACTCATAATTTTCATACATACTCAAATAATGGTATTTTAAATAAACTAATTTAACTAAACATAAACCCCAAACAAAACCTCAGAGGAGCATCTTCCCTCCCCGTCACACTACAAAATACCTTTCCCAATCTCCCGTCCCTAATCTATCCCCTTACAAATCTAAATGACACCCAGCACTAAACCCCCCTTCCACCTCTCCCGAGCAGCATGCTGCCCCCACTTCCTCTCCTCCCTCTTCATCCTCCCCCTCAAATCTCCTTCCAACCTCCTCACTATCCCTTCCACCCCCCAATCTTTCCCTGTCTTCACCATGTTCTGCCTGGCTTCCCACAGCCCCCGTTTAAAGAGACTCATGAGAAGCCAGAGCAGAAACCTGTCCCTGTCCGTCCCTCTCGCTCTCCCTACACCTCTCTCTAACCTGGCCCACGTCAATACAAAATCCCCCCTTACCAACCAAACCTAACAACACCCATGCCCTAGCCCATACTACTCCGGCAAAGGCACAGTCCCAAAAGACATGGCGCACAGTCTCCTCCCTGCCACAAGAGGATCTTGGACAGGTGGGGGATTGCACCAAACTATACCGGTACATGATGGAACGTACCGGCAAGCACTTATGGAGGCTCAACCAATTCAGGTCCTTGAGCCTGTTGTCCAGACCCCGCACCTGCACTCCCTCCCAGACCACTTCCGAGATGCCCACTACAGGCGCCGGACTCCCTGCCTTTCTGACCTCCTCGTACAGGTGCCTGTGATCTAAACCTACTCTGGCAACTTCAACCTCAGGGTGCGCACGCAGCCACTTGGCTGCATGACCAAAGTGCCACGGCAGCTGTTCCGCCCGAGGACCCGTGTTAGACCACACCATTACGCTTCTCGCCTGATACGAGAAGAACACCCGCAGGAGGTAACCGGACGGGTGTATCACTGGATGAGCAAGCTCCGTTAACAAGAAAGAAACAAAAATTGTGTCCAGCTTGAGGGGGAAATGTGGTACCCCCCTACCTCCCTCCCCGATGGGACAGATCATGCGTGCCCTGGCGACCCACTCGCACCTGCCACTCCACATAAACTGAAACACAAGCCTCACTAGAGGCCTCCTCAGACAAAGCCGGCAATGGGTAGATGTACGCCAAATACAAAAGAGACGGCAACACATCCACCTTTAGGACCAGGACTTTGCCCATAAAAGACAAATACCTAGCCTTCCACATTGCTAGCTTCCTCTGTACCACTGCGATACGCATGTTCCAGTTTAGCGTCGCTGAGCCGGAGGTCTCAAAATGGACCCCGAGAATCCTCAGGGCCCCCTCACAGAGAGATAACCCCCCAGGCACATCCGTTCTACCACGCCATCTTCCGAAAAACTTGACGGAAGACTTTGCATGGTTCAGAACTGCCACCGACGCTCGGGTGAAATCCCCAAAGATGGCAAGGGACCTTGTCAGGCACGAGTCCTTGCACAGCAGCAAGGAAGTGTCGTCGACGTACTGCGTCATCTTAACACGCAGCCCACCACTTCCAGGGATCAACAATCCTTCCACCCCTGTGTCTGCCCTAATGGCAGCCCCCAGAGGCTCCATGTACAGAACGAAGAGGAGAGCCGAGAGTGGGCACCCCTACCTGACCCCAGACGAGAGGTCAAAAACGTCACCCAAGTGACTATTTACACTAACTCGGCACCCCGCTCCGACATATAATGTACAAATCCATCCTATGAACTTCTCCCCAAATCCTAATCGACCTAACACTCTGAATAAAAAGGATCTATTCACGCGATCAAAGGCTTTCGCCTGATCTAGCGCTGCTACCATTAAAGGCTTGTAAGCTTGTAATCTACACACAGCATGGTCAACGGCCGCCAGTTGCCACGGTCTGTTACTTCCCCCTTCTTATATAAAAGTGACAGCACACCAACAGCCATTGATCCCCCCGGGACCCCCGTCTCAAGGATGGCCTTCAAGACTTCGAGGACCACTGGTCCAAGTATACCCCAAAACTTGAGATAAAACTCAGCCGGCAGCCCATCCATCCCAGGCACCTTCCCTTTTCCCATCCTCCTAAGAGCGCTCTCAACCTCTTCTAGTGAAATCTGGGCCTCCATCACTTCTTTAATGTCCTCCGGCAACCGCCTGGACAAGTGTTCTAAAAACACATTTCCCTGCTCTACATCTATTTCCCTTTCCTTAAATAAACCTTGGAAATGATCAGTTGTCACCCTGACCATATCCTCTGGTTCTCTAACTATACTACCATTTTCTTCCCTAACGCCATGCATTACCTTCCTACTCTGTCTGGCCCTAACCGACTTAAAGAACATAGCAGAACAAGTCTCATTATGTTCTAGAAAGCCACTATGCGCACGCTCCAGGAAAGCTCGAGCCTTCCGCTCCTGCAACTCTCTGAGCTGTGCCTTTAGGGTTGCGGATCTCTCCCAGTCAAACGACCCGCCGAGGTTGCCTGCCTCGTATTCGAGTTCAATTAACCTTTGGATACGATCCACCTCCCTCCTCTCCTCCCTTTTTTTCCTCTTGCAATACCCTATTATAAAAGCCCTAATCCTCACCTTAACTAATTCCCACCACTCTAACACCCCCTCGCACATGGACCGGAGGCCTTCAAGCTTCCAAAAGAAACCAGAAAACCCGTCAACAAAAGCCTGCTCCTCCAGCACATCCCGATCTAACTTCCAGTACCCCCTACCAAAGAGGCAGACTGGCGACCCCACCTGCAGGAGCACCCCGTCGTGATCCGAAAAGAAAACAGCCAACAGCCGCCCAGACAACTTACCCAAAGACCTGGGTACAAAAATATAGTCGAGCCTCCGCTCAACTCCCCTGGAGTTGCGCCATGTAGGACCGGCCATTTTCGGAGTAGTGTGCAGACCACCATCTACCAGACCATGGCAAGCCATTAGCCTGGCAATGGCGCCTGCACTGCTATCCCCCCCATTCCTAAATCTGTATTAAAATCCCCCCCTATCACTAATTTCCTATTTGACACACAGGGGCGTCAGACAGTCCACCATCTCCCTCCTGTCTGCCACCACCTGTGGCCCATACACCACCACTAATCTACATTTACAATCCCTTATCGTGACATCCACCCTATAACCCTCCCCTGCATTACCACAAAAGAATCCTCCACTTTTACCTCCCTGTGCCCACACAAAATCCCTACCCCGATGAGTGCACCCCCAACACCCCAAACCGACTCCCCCTTGTCCCCCTCCCTCTTAAACCTATTAACATCCCCTCCATCCCTCAGGTGAACCTCCTGTAAAAACAAAAATCAAACCCCACACCCTCCAAATAACTAAAACCGCCCTCCTCTTAACACAATCCCTTAAACCCCTTACATTTAAACTAACAAAAGTAAAATTAGACCCCATGAAAGAATAAAATAAAAACATGTAATACACTAAAATTCTAAACCCAGACAGAAAAAAACAAAAACAGGAGACTCACCCGATGCTCCCCTGCTCCATATCTACCGGTGAGAACACCATCCGTACTCCCGACATTCCCCCTCTTCCTCCATCTCACCAACCCAGGATGCAGGATTAGTGTTTGGCTCCGGGGTGCCCTGCACCATGGGTCTACCCCCACAATCCTCCCCCTCCCCAGTGCTGCAGCTGGATTGGAAAAAAATCGGGGAGGCTGAGTCCCCAAACAAAAAACTCCCCACCTCCTCCTGTACCCAGTCCTGAGTCTTGTTAGGTGTGTCCCCACCCAACAGAAGTTGAGGGCCTGGGGAAACCAGCAGCAACCCAGATGTTTCTCCCACCCCCATCACTCTCTTGGCCATCCCTTCCCTCTCACTGTCGGCCAATCGCACCCTCCTCTTCATTCTCTTCTTTGGTGATGACGGCAGTGGAGAGATACCACCCTCCCCCGCCAGCTCCTCCACCATACCCCTCATCTCTTCCACCAGGGCACTTTCCCCCCAGTCCACTTGCTCTTCCACCGTCTCCTTCTCCAACACTCCTCCCTCGCTTTCTTCTCTCTCATGCTCCTCCACTCGGTTGCCTTCTTCCGCCGCTTTTCCTGGTTCTCCTACTCCCGTGCCTTCCGTTTCCTTCTCTCTTCCATCCGCCGCTTCTTGCTCCTCCTCCTTCCTTGCGGCCTTCCCCTCTGGACCTGTACTCTGGTCATGAGGTGTGCTTCCTTCCCCTCCTCTTCTTCCCCCATCCCCGCTCCTGCTCCCCCAGCCGCAGACGCATATGACCTCTGACGAGCCGGGCACCCCCGCCACAGGTGTGCTGACGAGCCACACCCGTGGCACGTCTTAGGCTTGTCACAATCCCTCGCCTCGTGTTCCTCAGATCCACAAAATCTGCATTTTCTTGTGCTGCACAAGGCGAATATGTGTCTGTAGGCCATACAGCGCTTGCAAAATGGGGGCTGACGTGCATAATACAACGTCCCCCTGTCAGCCCCTAGGGAGAACATAGCAGGAGGATGGAGGTAGCCACCATGTCCCTTTGGGTCCTCTCTGAGGAGGGCCTGGAAGCCTCTCCTCCCATTCCAAAACCCAAGGGAGTCTTTGAGGTGCCTTGCTGAGGAGACGTTATCCATGTATCTCCCCAGAAACGCCCTCACCTCTTCGTCCTTAACGTATGGGTTGTAAATGTTGACAGTTACAACCCTAAAGTTGTTCTTCGCCAGGCTTGTTATTTCATAGTGGCTCATCGGCCTCTCACCTCTCACTGCTCTTGCCCTTCTCAGGATATCATCGTGTTTCTCCTCTGTATATAGTGCCACGTCGTATGCTCCCTCCAACGAGTTGCCTTGGAAACAAAACACGTCCTTCACCGTCAGCTTTAGAATCCCCATCAATATTATCCTTCCAAAAGTTTCCCGTCCTAAAGGCTCCAACTCCTTTTCCTTCCAAGCAAACCGAATCGTGTTGGCCAGCCCAATCCCAGGGACCGACCGTGTTGATGTATTTAGCACCATCTCCGCAAGGAGAATGGCGCTCGTTCTCTTCTCTTCCAAAACAAGGAAAAAAGAAAAACCAAAGTGACTGAGCCTATCTTTTTTTTTTTATTTATTTTTTTTTATAAAAATAGTTTATTATCTTCAATACCATTCATTCTTTACAACTCATAATTTACATACATACACAAATAATGGTATTTTAAATAAACTAATTAAACTAAAACATAAACCACAAACAAAACCTCAGGGGAGCATCTTCCCTCCCCGTTACCCTAC